>NC_056732.1:1708644390-1708731890 GCF_019279795.1 Protopterus annectens
TTAAAAAGAACAGATAATACTCTAGGTTCTCAGTCTCTGTGATGCCCTAAATTTGAATAATGGTCAGTCAAAAAGAACTATTGCTTATTCTGAGGAACAAAATTAATGAAATGTGCATGTGATGTGGTCATATGTATGACATACATAGTGGTACAGATTAATTACTTCAGATTTGGCCAGCAGTGAGGCTTGTCACTGTAGGCAATATACAGATGCAATAAATATTCCAAAACAGTAGCAGGCCTCTATTATTACTTTTATTTTGTTTGATAACCAGGAAGGTAAGCTGGTCAGAGGACTCTGCTCCTCCAGATCAAGGGCAAAGGCATATACATACTTTATCAAGAGTATTTATTCATCAATGTATGCTCATCTGCCTACAGACCTTGTACTACACTTGATGTTTAAAGTATAGTACAGAGATGCAGGTTTTCAGTTGCTAAGGCTACTACAGGTTTTATAGTCAAAGACGTGCTGCTCAGGAGTACTGCACAAAGTGGTGTTGTATAAAGCATCTGTTGACCAAGTAGATCACTGCTCTACATGGACCTTTTTCAGATTCGGCTTAATTGCCTGGTTAAGTGGCTTGCTTAGAGTCACAGAGTAAGCAAAGGGAGGCTGAGGGAATCAAACCATGGGCTACAGGAAGCAGTTTTTTAACAGCTCAAAGTCAAAAACAGCTCAGTCTTCTGTGCTGTCAGATCATGACTACACAGAGTACAAAAAAAAGGAAAAGGAATTAAAACTGGAAGTTACAACAGGAAAAAAATGGAAAAATGTTTAACTGCAGTAGAACACACAGACAGATAGCAACATGTTGGTCTAGACTTCATGCATTAATGGTTAAGAAAATGTGAACTTGATGCAGAAGAATTATACCCTCAAAGTCTTTTTTCCAGCCAGTATATTATTATGTGCTGCGGTGGTGCAGCGGTTAGCGTTGTCGCCTCACAACAAGAGGTTCTCCTGTTCGATTCACGGCTGGAGCGCCTTCTGTGTGGAGTCTGCATGTCCTCCCCGTGGTCGAGTGACGCTAAAGACATGCAGATAGGTGCGAGCGTGAATGGGTGTGCCTTCTTTGAAGGTTGGGCGTTGAGCTGGCAACTCGGCACTGTAAAAATCCACTACCAATCATGAGCAGACCGGAGTTCCATTGTGACGACCCCTAACCAGGAAAAGCCGAAAGAAGACCCGGGATATTATGCATCTTCTTCACTAAACATAGGTGTTTTCAACTTATTCCGTTTAAGCAGGCTGTGAGATCATTTTCATTTTTTTACATGCCGATTAAAAACATTATTCATGAACAGCTATGAAATAGTAAACTAAATCCTAAATATGAAGATCTTGTAATGGTAGCTCTGCAATATACTTCATACATGACTGGTCACAAAATGCAATGAAAACTTGGGAATGTATACAGAGTAGTAAGGTGTACATAACATTTAAGTAAACATTCATACATGTATTAATTGCTACAGGATTAAAGAGAATGATCCAAGGAGCAGATCACCATAAACGTGTATGGCATTAAACAATAAAAACAAAGTAATGCCAACAACTTAAGCAATTAAGACTGTATCTGAATAATACTGACGAATGTCTTTGGCAAAAATAAAACAAAATTTTCAAGAAGACAATCCAACACAATATAAGAAATTGAAAAAAAAAATGGTACCTACCAATCTACGAAAATCTAAACTAAGAAGGATCTAGTTTGTCTGGCATTTCGACCCCCCCCCCACACACACCAACTGCTCTGAAGCAAAAACACTTAAGTGCTGCACTATAACTACAGCTACTAACACAGAGCTCATACAAACAGGTGATGGAAATTTGACTTGAGCACAAGATTACAGCACAAAACATTCAAGACATGCATGAAAAAGTCATGTTAATAAGTAGAAGACAAAACAGGAATATATAACAGAAAGAAAATCAATGTGTCTGAAAACAAAAGAAGACAAAGAAATAGGTAGTAAAGCTGAACTTTGGGATCCTTTGTAGCAGACCACACTCAGTTTGCTACTGTGTAGAGATATGAACAGTAACCAAAATACCCGATGAGAATCTTATTCATTTTAATTTGCCGGTTAATGGTGAACCATGATTAAAATACTATTATTTCAGTCAAGTTTCTTACTTTTCCTTGAGAAATTCATAAAGTCCATGATCCAAAAGAACCAGCTCTGCTCTGCCATCTTTTCCTTTCCTTACCAGTACTGCAAAACAGTAAATAAACACCCATCATTCAAATGCTGTGTTTCAGTTATCAAGTGCATGGGCATGTAAAATGCACAATTTGCTTTATCTGAAAAATGTATCACAGCTGTCCTTCCTCAGAACAACCATGATTTAAACATCTAGTAATAGACAGTAATGGGATATACAAAGTAACAAGCAAAATGTAAGCCAAATGAAACTTGACATTATTACACATGTATTCAGCTACATTGTTCATTGTTGCATCACATATATCAATTCTTTGAGCAGCTAAGGATCATACAAACTTTCCTAGTGTGTTCATTTTCATAACCCATGAACCTCTGCACCCTACTGAAATAACCAGTCAGTCTCTTCCAAGTATTTCTGAACTAACATATTATGTTACTTTTAACCTCATGCTACTTAATGGGAGACGATCTCATGAATGCAAAACATTTTTGGTGAAAAATCATTCCCAAGTTCCACCCAATCATTTCAAATGATAAAGGCCATTTGTTTTTATGCATTTTCCTAAAATCTCTTTCCACTTGCACTGCATTTACTTTCACAAGATTGTTAGAAAGTACAGTTTTGTACCTACCATAAATGTAGATGTTCGAGTGTACACCCTGCTGCAGTCATCACACTTGGGGTTATCCTGCCGTCAGGCGGTCCCGCAGTCGGCCGGAATTCCAAAGTCTTGGTCCGGCATCGGTTGCTGTCGCTTCTTCCCTGACGTCAGTGCGCCAGGGGTATATATAATGCATCCGACACAATTTTCTTCAGTTTTTCTTGCCCCAGATGTCAGGTGCCCCCAAAAAGGTGGTCAATAATTAGTACCAATTTATGAAGTTTTTTGCACAAACACAAAATCCCTCTAGCTATAAGCAAATACATCAGGAAGGTTTTGTAGAGGGGATGGAGGGGGGGGGGGTAACCTGGACTGCAGCAGGGTGTACACTCGAACATCTACATTTATGGTAGGTACAAAACTGTACTATGTTCATCGTGTTACCCTGCTGCAGTCATCACACTTGGGTAGAATCCCAAAGCTAAGGATGGGTGGAGGATTCATAGAGGGTTAGAGGAGGCTAGAAGGCCCTGCAGAACTGCAGTGGCGAAGCCAGCTCTTGTCTTAGAGTAAAGTGGTATGTGGTAGTGTTTGGTAAAGGTGTGTACTGAACTCCAAGTTGCAGCTTCCAAAATCTCCTTGGTTGGAAGCCCCCCGAGGAAGGCTGTAGATGTAGCTGTTGCCCTGGTACAGTGGGGCCTAATGGTAGTAGGAACTGGTTTTCCATGATGGGTATAGCAAAAATGAATGCAATGTCCTATCCATTTGGAAATGGTTTGTTTTGATATAGCCTTCCCTTGTGAAGCTGTAGCATAGGATACAATGAGCTGGTCAGATTTCCTGAAAACCTTAGTTTTATCCAAGTAGTAATGAAGCTGCTTGTGAATGTCCCAGGAATGCAGGAGTCTTTCTCCTTTGTTCTGTGGATTTGGGAAAAAGGTGGGTAAGTGGATGGTTTGATTTAAAGCCACACTGGAAACCACCTTAGGCATGAAGGAAGGATTAGTACGTAGAGAAACTCTGTCTTGATGGAAAATGAGGAAAGGTTCCACTGCCATTAGTGCCTGCAGCTCTGAGACTCTTCTAGCTGAAGTTATTGCTAGCAGCAGTGCAGTCTTCCATGATGGAAACTGTAGATCTGCAGAGAAAGCTGGTTCAAAGGGAGGTAGCGTAAGTTTTTCCAGAACAAAATTGAGGTCCCATGTTGGTGTAGGTGCTCTCCTGGGGGGGGTCTAATGTTTTTTGCCCCTCTGAGGAACTGCCTTAGAAGTGGATGTGAAAATAAGGGTGGATCCGTGTTGTAGTGGGCTGAAATAGCTGATGCATGGATTTTAATGGAAGAAAAAGAAAGTCCTTTGTGCAACATCTCAGTTAAATACTGTAGAATCTGAGGCATGTGAGGCTGAAGTGTGTTTTGGCCTTTAGCTTGGTTCCAGGCGCAAAATCTTTTCCATTTGTCCGAGTACGCCTTCCTGGTGCTGGGCCTCCTAGCTTCCAGAAGAACCTCCATAACTGCTTGTGAAAGAGGAGCTGGCTGGATGCTTAGTTGATTTGCCATGCAGCCAGATTTAAGGTTTTGAGCTGGCTGTGTAGAATTTGATTGTTTTGCTGTGTGAGCAAATGAGCAATTTGTGGCAAAATCCAAGGTGGGCCTTGGGCCATATTCCTTAATAGTGGGTACCAGTGCTGGCGTGGCCAGTCTGGGGCTATGAGTATCAGTCGTGGTCTCTCCTTTCTGATTTTCAGTAGCACCTTTGTGAGGAGAGGCAATGGAGGGAAGGCATATACTGTCAGGTTTTTCCAAATGAGAGTGCGTCCACTTTCCAAGCTTGATGGTGAAGTGTCCTTGTACAAAATTTTGTTAGCTGATAGTTTTGGGGGCTGGCAAACAGGTCTATGTCTGGAAGGCCCCATTTTTGAGTTATCATTGCAAATACCTGTGGAGCCAGCTTCCACTCGTGGGGATCCATGATGTTTCTGCTGAGGTCGTCTGCCAGTGTGTTCTTTTTTCCTGGCAGGAATTGAGCTTGTAACTGAACTTGGTAAGCCAGTGCTGTGTTCCACAAGGTCATTGCTTGTCTGCATAGGGGGTAGGAGTGTGTACCTCCTTGTTTGTTTATGTACCACATTACTGTGGTGTTGTCCATCCTTATTGTAAGTTGTCCTGGATGTAATAGTTTCTTGAAGGCTGTCAGAGCATTCTGTACAGCTAGCATCTCTTTTTGATTGATGTGCAGATTTCTTTTATCTTTTTATTATTTATTTTATTTAACATTTGTTGACCGGGAATGTCCGACTAGGTTCCACAGATCCTGTTTTCAGCGGAGGCCCGGGGAGAAATTCTCAAAATCATGAATTTGGAATGTTGGAAGGTGGGAGAGTACCCGAGGGAAACCCACACACACAAACAGAATAAACAACACAACAGAACAGCACCTTGCCGAATCGAACCGGAGAACCTCTTGCTGTGAGGCGACAACGTTAACCGCTGCACCACTGTGCCGCCCATATGCCTTGAACGCACTATCCTGCCATGTGTGCCCCCCCAGGCGTAGTCCGATGCATCTGTTGTCATAGTTTGCTTGGCTGGGGGCAAGGTGAAAGGCTGACCCTTGTTGAGGTGACATGGCTGTGACCACCATAGAAACTCCTGTTATAGGCACGGAATGAGAGATATCATTGTGTCCAAGCTGTGGCTGTGTTGAGACCATACACTTTTTAGGTACCACTGTAATTTCCTCATATGCAGCTTTGCAAATGGTATTAGTAGTATGCAAGATGCCATGAAGCCCAAGGCCTGCAGAATTTTTTTTGCAGGGAGTAGGGTCTTTGTTGCCATTGTTTTGAAATATTGAGTTAGTTGTAGTTGTTTGTCTGGCGTCAGATAAGCCTTCTGGGCTGTTGTATTCAAGCTGGCACCCAGGAATGTCATATTTTGTGAGGGTACTAGTTTTCATTTCTTTTCGTTTACTGTGTACCCCAGGCAACTTAGAAGATGTTTTACAAAAGCCAGATGTTGTAAGAGGATGTCCTTGCTTTCTGCTTGAATGAGGCAGTCGTCCAGGTATGGGTGTATTTGAATTCCTCTTTGTCTGCAGTATGCAATTACTGGTGCCAGGCATTTTGTGAAGACCCTGGGCACAGTAGATAAGCCAAAGGGCAGTGCAGAGAATTGGTAATGGGTTGAACCTGCAATGAAACGGAGGTATCTTCTGCAACTTTGTCTGATAGGGACATGCAGGTATGCCTCCTTGAGGTCCAACGTTACTAGTCATGCTTTCTTGCCCAACATGGGAAGAAGCTGCTGTAGTGTTAGCATCTTGAATTTGGGTACTTGTAAGAAGGTGTTTAGAACTGAAAGGTCCAGAATTGGTTTCCAGGCATTGTCCTTTCTGGGGACTAGAAAGAGTCTTGAGTAAAATCCTTGGCCTTGCCCTCGTGTAGGTACCAGATGAATGGCTCTCATATCCATGAGAGCTGTAATTTGTTTTTGTGCCTTTGCCCATTGATTTTGTCGCAGGTTTGGCATTCCTCTTTTCATTGGCAAGGTGTGGAAATGGAATCTGTATCCTCGTGAAATTATGTCTAGGACTCATTTGTCCTTTGCGACAATGTGCCAGTTGTCTGACAAAACTGTGAGTTTTCCTCCCAAGGGAGCTGCCAAGAGACTGTTGCTTGGTCAGATGAGGTGCAAGTCATTGAGTTTGCCTTCTGGTGGATTGGGGCCTGTCTTCTCCTCCCTTCTTTGTTGCAGTGCCCCACTGTCGAGGTTTGTATTGGGCTTGTGGTTGTCCTATGCCACTTGGACGTCTGTATTTACCCCTCTGTGGTCTGTTGGTAGCTGGAAAGGACCAATTTTTAGATGGCCAATTTCTGCTGAAGCGAGGGGGCTGTACCTGTAGAAAATCTTTGACTGTCTGCATAGATTTTGCCTTATCCTCCATTTTCTTTAAGACTTCTTCTGTCTTCACTCCAAATAGAACATCCTGCTATAAGGGAGTATCTAGAAGCTTTGCTTTAACATGATCAGGCAGAGTTTGTTCCTTTAACCAAGCATGTCTACGTATAACAGACCCACTGACATCTGCTCTGCAGGAAGCCTCCAAAGAATCAAAACCACATTGTAAAGTATGTTTGCCCACCTGTTCAGCTGCATGCAGAAGATCCTGCATTTCTTTCAATTCAGACTGTTGGGGGAGTGTGCTCATTTTTTGTTTTAGCTGAGACATGAGAAATTGCTGATATTTTAGCATGTGAAAATTGGCAATTTAGTGCTCTCATAGCTAGAGTGGCTGAGGTGTAAACCTTTTTCCCCCACCTGTCTAGTGTTCTGGAGTCCCTTTCAGGGTGTACAGGATTTTTTTTCCATAGAAGCCTTAGCCCCTTTGGGACCCTGGGAGATAGTCTCTGGATCAGCAACAGGACTTTTATAAAGGAATTTGTGTGAATCAGGCACTCTATAGTATCTGTCTGGTTTGGCTGGAGCAGGAGGCAGAGAATCTGGGTTCAAGCTAGATTCTAAGTAAACATCACCCACAATGTCTAAAACTGGGGGGATGGCAAGTAGTCTGTGCTGGGGGAGTAAAATAAACTCTCTGAGCCTTTTCTTTGAGTCAGAGTAGTCCTGACCTTCCCAGTGAAAATGTTCCCTCATAGTGTGTAAAGTCTCCCCAAAGGAGTAGTCTTCAGGAGGAGAAGCTGAGGGAATAGAATCCTCAGCATCAGAATCTTCATAAGGGGAGAAGGAGTAATTCTGGTCCTCAGAGGAGCCTGAGGAAATACACACTTGATCAGAGGAAGCATAATCTTCCTCTTGTCTAGGCCTTTTGTCAGGTGGGGGTTGGGAACCCCTGATTAAAGAGATCAAATCTTCAGCCATTTTAAGCATCTGTTTCTTAGGCATGGGGCCTTGAACTGGAGACTGCAGTGCAGTCTTTTTAGGTTTAATAGGAGTCTTAAGCTTAGGATACGTTTTTATGGTGAGTGTCGGTCTGAAGATGCCTTCAGAAACCGAAGGTGTTTCTGCAGCACCATCTCTTTCTGCAGAGTCGTCGGTAGGAGCTGAACAAAATGGCTGCGTTGGCCTAGCGCTCTCCGCCAAAAGCTCCGAAGCGGTCTCTGGTTCCAAATCTGCGGTAGTCAGGGGCTGCGTCGGAGCCTCACTGAAGACCAGTGAACCGGAGACCGGTCCAGCCGAGGCCTCGGAGTCTGGCTTGGGCCTAGGCTGCCTGTCCTTATCCTTGCATTTTTTGTGCACGCCGGTAGTCGGTTGCTCCAATGGCATTGTGTAGTTAAATTTTCTACCGAAATAGTGTTGTGCGAAATCAAAGCATCTTTTTATAGTACGCTTATTAAACCTAGCACAAAAATGATAACCAGCGACGTCGTGGTCTGGGCCTAGGCAAGGTATGCAGTAAGAGTGAAAATCCTTATGAGGTATTTGCTTCCCACAAGAAATACAATTATTAACTTTTTCTGACATCGGTCTGAGGCAAGAAAAGTTTCCCCAATGGGGTACTTAGCTTTATTGAAGACTTCGGATCTGAAATTCGACTTCGAAAATCTCAGGAGTCGGCCGACCGGCACTTGCGAACTGCTTCTGCTTCGGGCACTGCGCAGCAAGAAAGACTGAAGAAAATGGCATCGGATGCATTATATATACCCCTGGCGCACTGACATCAGGAAAGAAGCGACAGCAACCGACACCGGACTAAGACTTTGGAATTCCGGCCGACTGTGGGACCACCTGACGGCAGGATAACCCCAAGTGTGATGACTGCAGCAAGGTAACACGATGACCATCTGGATCATAGTCCCTTTAGTGTAAGTTGATGAACAGTTAAGTCCTTTAAGGGTTTTGTCCAGTTCAAATAAAACCTCTCTTTTTTTTCCTCCTCTGGACTGCCTCCATTTTATCAAAACCTTTCCAAATAGTGGCCAACAAAATTACATAAGGTATAAAAGCTGAATCAGGGATCTATAAAGTTGATCACAATTCAATTGACAGAAAAATATATCACTAAATGCGACTAATTAAAAATATCTATAAATGAAGCACACACTGATGACTGTTTTTTTTTTTTTTTTTTTACGGACTTTCATTTCCCTACCCTGCATATGGGTCATTTCACCCTCCTACACCCTTTAACTTAATTTAATGAACCACAGGGTCACACAACAGAGAAGAAAGTGAGGTGTCCACTTACCACTAACTACCAGTTGTGATTTGATGAGATGAACTAACTTCACAGAATAGTATCACCAGCTTCCCTCTTATGTACTGACCCATGTTGTGCATCCTAAAACCCATCTGTGTGCTACTGCCCTCACTATTGCGTTTGTTTTCTGCACCATGTTTTCATACTGCAAGGCCACCTTTAGGTTTTAAATATGATAATCCAATGCTTTCCAGAATTCTGCTGGCAAGAATTTCTTCACCTATCAATCCTGCAAGCCCTTCTTGGATTCTCTCAATCCAGGTACATAATTCTTACCCTGTTTATCACTAAGACAGGTATCAAACTCTTATTATACTGAATGAAAGTTCTGGAGAAGGTGATTGATAAATATGCAAAGTAGCAGAAAGTATGATGGGAGATGTGCAGTTTGGGTTCAGATAAGGATGCAGCGCATCTGACTTGATGTTTACAGCATTCATCAGACATATGACTGAGTACAATGCCCCCTTTGGTATCTACCTAATCAGGACCATCCAACAACTAGAACATCCACAGAGGTTCCTGACTAAAATAATAAAAGGTGTAAGTAATATGTCCTAGGCAAAGCACCTCAAAACCCTATCCCTGTATTCTGCATCTTATAGGCTGTTGAGGGGAGAGCTATGCCTAGCATACGAAGCATTGTCAGACAACACCCTGACGAAATTCCCGCATATCTGTGCAGCAAACACCACCAGAATTACCATTCTGAAGACTAAAACACCAGAAAACAAATTTGCAAGGTATGAGCTGCCAATTTGGAATGACTAACTTAAGTGCTATGAAGAGACAGAATTCTTCAAATGGGTACAGAAATGCAGCAATTATTTAAGAAATTGCTTGGTCAGCCTGTACTGAGTCACAATTTTGCAGTCTGTTAGGTGGGGATCAGTAGAACCAGCTGCCACATGCACTCTAACAATAGAATAACTGAAACCCAAACTGAACAGTTGTGAAAGGCATCTGCAAGATAAATGACTGTGAAGTACAGGGCACTACACCAAATTAAGAACAGTTTCTAACTGAAGGCATAGACGTGCTATGCAGAAGGCTTTTAAGCAGCTTCAATAACCTCTGATACTCTAGCAAGGAGATTGACCAGGATCAAGGGGTCTAAGTTAGAAGCCAGGAACTGAGAAAAAAAGAGCTGCAGAAGTGGGAATCTTCAGGTAAGACGAGAAGAGTTTCTTGTAATACTAATAATTAGACAGCCTGAAACTACTCACTTATCAGCCACTTTCATGTCTGTGTGTGTGTGTGTGTGTGTGTGTGTGGGGGGGGGGACATGAATTAAATTTGGTCTCCCCCTGAATTTTGACATGAGGCACAGGATCAGTGGTAATGTCAGAAATATGTGCAAAGGAATCTCTAGTGCCACAGGACAGTAAACACTGCCACAACTACCTCTCCTCTTCCCTGCTGTGCTGATCAGAATAAGGAAAGGACTGCATTATCCTAGCTGGTGAAATAACTGATCTCTGGAATGCACTGTTTCCAACAGACCCAAACCAGAAACTGTTCTGAAACTCACAACTCTTCAGAAGACTGGAGACACAGGTCACAGACCACCAACCCATTCACTGTCCATGGGATGTGAAACTTCATAAGAGGTCCACCATCCAACAAGCATCACATCCCAGCACAGGAAGTAAAAGTACATGTCCCTTGCCTGTTTAGACATCACATCACGGACTGGTTACCTGAATGAATAAGTGGACCCAGAAGCAACTTAGTCTCTGTCTTAATACAGGGTGAGGAAGGTGGTCTTCTGTTGCAGCTAGATGATGCTGACTCCTTTCTCCCTGGTGAACCACATCTCAAGCACCATACAGATGCTGAAGTAGACTCTCCACCTTTTATTTTTTTTTTATTTAACATTTATTGACCGGGAAAGTCCAACTAGGTTCCACAAATCCTGTTTTCAGCGGAGGCCCGGGGAGAAATGCTCCAGATGCTTACCAGGGAAGCATTTACCATTAGCACCTGTAACAGATTTGAATGCAGGAATGGGTGCCTTCTGAAGGTCATGCCCTTGTAACATGTAATGGACACGAGAGGGAAGATCTATGAGCACAAGGTGGCTTTGCAGCCAATAACAACTCAAATGCCTGTGCAATAACCAAATCCTTTAGTATACAAGGTGGCCCTAAAAATGTTGGAGCCATCACACCCAGAAGAAATAGAAGGATTTGGACCTGGATCCTGTACTGCATTCTCACCAAGAATGCCAAAGGGATGACTTCCTGGGCTCTCTCCCATGGTAGGAAGGGCACAGGAAAATACATAACCAGAGATCAATGAAGACTATCTCCTCAAAGTGAGAAAGAGAGGACTTTTCCCAATTGCTTCTGAATGAGGAAAATACAGGAGCAACCCCCGCACAAACTTTTTTTTTTCAGGTGAAGCAACATACTCTGAGCTTGTTCCAAGAGATATGTAAAGACAAGTTGGTTTCTGTATGAGGGTCTTTATGGCATAGCACCAAATGCTCCGAGAAGTGACTGCTGATAAAGACATAGAGAACAAATTGGTTCTCAGTGACGGTCCTTCAAGGTGGGATAACCTTGAGAAATTGACCCTCTCCTGTCCCAAAAGGTCCTAGACAACAGTCAAGACTGCAAATTCTGGGCCAGTGCAACCACCAATACATTAGATTACACTTGCTTGCCAGCAGCAGAAGGCAGAAAGAGACGGACTTAACCTACTTTGCCATTTAAGTGAACTTAACATTCTATCTTCTCTACAGCCTTGATTTTACCTTTATCTTTTTGCTATGTGTTTCAAGCAGTCTCAGATGCACCTCTGAGGATTGTACATCCACCGCTATTCAGGTAGTTCATTTTATGGGTCTACAACCCTATCTGTGAAAAAAAGTACTTTGGAGATCCAAGTAGTAGTCCCTGCAGTAGATTGGAAGGGTCACTTTCTTTTTATTTTATTCTTCTTGTTCAGGATGACATGAGCTTGTGCCCCCAATACCAGGCTCCATTTGCCTCTTCTGATCTCAGGAAAGAAAAGCTTTAGCTCATCTACCCCTGGTCACATTCTCACACCTCCATACTACAAATCTTTCTGATAACTTTGTCTATATTCCTTCCCAAAGACTGATGATCCCTTCCATACATGGTCTCTAGAACAAGATATGGTGTGACCAGGACCTTTTTGAAAAGAAGTATTACCTCCTTGCTTCTGGAATTTATTCCCCTTGAGGATAAAGCCCAGCACTGTCTGCAGATGCTGCCACTGCCCCCCTCAATCTACTTCTGGCAGCCCAGTCCAGATCTCACCACCTCCAGATCCTTTTCCTGCTCTGCTGCTTTCAGCTCCACTCTCCCCTGCAAGTACTTCACACCAAGATAACTGTGCTGTAAGTGCAATATTCTCCCTCTTCAGTGACTTGTCAACACAACTTGTGAGAGCAACACTGTCTAAGTTGGGGCCCTCATCATTCAGAAAGAGAACTTCTTGAAGAACTGAAGTGGTCTAGAAGGAGAAAGAATAGTTGTGTCAAATCTTACCATATCCTTAGATGTCTTTACCTTCTACATGATGCAGTATTCATAAAATGGGAGAGTCTGCTGCAGGATGTCCTGAACGTTCGGCCAGTATACAAAAGTCTAAAGCTACTGTCAAGTACGTGTGATGTCACATATCGGTCCCCGTCCAATGCTAGCCATAAAGTGACATTGGGAATAAAGCAAACAATGGCATGTACCCTCCTCAGAACTGAATGCCCCAAGAAGAACACCAGCCTGAGATAAACTGAGATAAACACAAATCCAGAAATCAAGCAGGAAGAAGAAGGGAGGGACAGAATACTGCAACATATAGAAGAGAAGGACATCTATGGTTATGGTAAGATTTTACAGAACTATTCTATGTCCTTCTAGTCATATGTTGCAGTATTTATAACATGAAGAAGAATACCAAAGCCAATGCAGACGAAAGAGTGGGAGGAGGGGCAGTAGCACTCTCTACAAGCCCCTGAAGAACAGCCCTGGCAAAACCAGCTCTAAAATCTCAAAATACCATCCAACTTTTTAATGTTTTGTGAAAGTATGGACAGAAAACCAAGTAGCCGCTTCCAGGATAGAGCATGTATTCAGACCCTTGAAAAAAGCACCTGAAGAAGACTCCGCTCTAGTAGAAGGAGCCTTAACTGGAGATGCAAGGATTTTTCCATTAAATACATAAAAAGAAATAGCCTTAGAAATTCAAGTGGTGATTGTCTGCTTGGAAACAGGCTTACCCAGAGCTCTGGGATGATAAAATATGAAAAGACGATGAGATTTCCTGATAGACTTGGTTTTATCCAAGTGAAATCTAAGTTGTCTATGCACATCCAAGAGGTGTAAAATCCTCTTGCTAGAAGACTGTGGAGAGGGAACGAAAGTAGGCAAATTTCTGGATTGGTTAAGTGACAACTCATTCACCACCTTGGGCATAAAGGTGGGATTAGTACATACGGAAACCCTATCCTTATGGAAAACAGTAAAAGGAGAGGAAGCCTTGAGGGCCTAAAGATTTGAAACCCTTCTGGCTGAAGTGACAGCCTAAGGAAGTACTGTCTTCCAAGAACAATGTTGGAGAGCAGAAGAGACTACTGGCTCAAAGGGAGGCAACATCATTTTTTTTCTAAGCCAAAATTTAGATCCCAAGGAGGAGGAACTGGTTTCCTTGGTGGTCTGATATGTAGGACGCCCTTTAAGAAAACCCTGACTTCCAGTCTTGAAGCCAAAGGAGGGGCTATAGGCAGACAAGCAGAAATGGCTGAGGGATGAGCTTTTACTGAAGAGTTTGATAATCCAGTTTTCAGCAGTTCACACAGGTAAGACAAAACCACAGGAATATCCACAGACAATGGTTTTAGAAAGATATCAGATGGAAAACCTCTTCCATTTGGAAATGAAGGATTTCCTAGTATTAGGTTTTCTGGCCTCCTGCAGATCTTGCAGCATATCCTCAGAAAATAGGTGTCTGAAAGGAAACAAAACACTATAACCCATAGTGTCAGATGAAGGGTTGACATCTGTGGTTGTATTAGTGATTCCTTGTCCTGTGTGAGTACATCCATCTTGTGAGGCAACTTGTGATGGCTGCCCTTGACTAAATGCAGAAGAAGAGGGAAACAAAGCTATCTTGGCCAAAAGAGAGTCACCAGCAAGATTTCTGGTTGGTCCTGTTATATCTTTAACACAACTTTCTGTAGAAGGGGGAAGGAGGGAATGCATATAGAAACATCCCCTTCCAAGAGAAGGCTAGTGTGTGTTTACCTTCCATGCTAGAGGATTGGGAACTCTGGCACAAAACTTTGGAAGTTATCTGTTCATAGGGGAAGCAAAGAGATCTACCTTAGGAGCACTCCACAAGTGGATAATGTCCAAAAACACAGCCCTGTGCAACATCCATTCATGGGTCTGAGTCATGGACATACCTCTCTAACTTTCTGAGCAAAAAAATGGACAAAGCTATAAATAAAAATGGGACAAAGGCCCCAAAATAGGGGCAATGTTTAAATATTGTTCTTACAAACTTAGAAAGTTGATAGAATAAGAGGTTTTGCATTAGCATGAATTTTCTGATGGGTATGAACTCTGAAACGCAAATGCCTGTCATTATTTTTTTTTTAACTTCAGCCTTTAATGATTTGCCACTAATTTTCCAGAAAATCACAATTTTGTGAAAAACAGACCCAAAATATGAGGCAAAAAAAATGGACATTCTATGAAAATCTGTACAGTTGAGATGTATGGTCATGGACCTGCTCAACGTGTCCGCCACAACATTCTGACTGGAAAGAATGTAAACTGTTTTAAGAATTAGCCAATACAGAGTTGTCATATCCCAAGCCCTGTTAGCTAACCTGAGCAGGAGATATGACATGTCCCCCCCACACTTGTTGACATACCAAAGAACTGTAGTGTTATCTGTGAATCATTTTAGGGGACCTGGAAGAAAGAGAGTGAAAAGTTTGCAGGACCAAAATGAGAGCTCTCATCTCCTTTATATTGGCAATTAACTCTTTAAATATGCTATGGATTTTAAACTTTTAGAATAAACATCTCTTACTTTTTACAAAAGCAACTTTTTGAGTAAGTTGTGAACTTTATACTTTTTGAACAAACACAGTTGTTTTATCCCTGCTCGTAGTTACAGTTACTTTTTGTTTTGCCAGGTTTGCCTTAGTAGTAATGGACTTGTCGCTGTATTAGTACTGTTGCTTTACTTTATCTCCTTTATGTTTATGTTTTCCTTCATTTGGGAAGGAGACCTAATGTCTTGAACCTTCCAAGAAGCGAAGGTTGCCCCGTCCTATGTCTGAAGCGTCTGTTGTATAACTCCTGAGATGGAAGAGGGGATTGGAAAGGAAGCCCAGGATTCAAGGTAACCTGCTGAATCCACCACTGAAGCTTTTTTTTCAAGTAGGGAAGAAGAATAACAAAATCCCGTGGATCCGTGGATGAGTATGTTGCATCCGGACTGACCTGAGGTACCACTGGAATTTCTTCATCTGAAGTTTGGCTAGAGGTAACATGGAAAAAGTGGATGCCATCTGAAAGTGGATGGAGTCTCAGTGAAGATTACCTCCTCAAGACAGAGCCAGATTCAGCAGCTCTGGCACATGCTTCAAGTCGAGCATAGCTGCATTTAATGAAATGACATGTCACTTGAGAAGAGGAACCCAAAATGGAAGAAAGCTGTGACTTAAGAGAGTGGAAACTCAGAAATGAGCAGAGAGGCTTGAGAAAGGAGGGCTAAGGCATATTTGATCATATGCGTTTGGAAGTTTCTAGTCCTAAAGGCAAGAGTGGCAGAAGTATGCACTTTTTCCTCCAAACCTTCCATAATTTTACTCTCCTTATTATAGGGTAGAAGGGAAGTTGAAGGCAGAAGCTTTTAGGGCTTATCAGCAGCCACTGAGACTGTAACTGAATCTGCAGAAGGGCACCTAAAGAAAATTTGCAATCTTCTGGCATTTTGTAAAACCTATCTGGCCTTTTAGGGGTAGGATGGTGAGAGTCTGGACACTTAGAACCAAAGGAGAAAGCATCCAAAAAAGCTGCCAAGAGACTGTTGCTTGGCCAGATGAGGTGCAAGTCATTGAGTTTGCCTTCTGGTGGATTGGGGCCTGTCTTCTCCTCCCTTCTTTGTTGCAGTGCCCCATTGTCGAGGTTTGTATTGGGCTTGTGGTTGTCCTCTGCCTCTTGGATGTCTGTATTTACCCCTCTGTGGTCTGTCGGTAGCTGGAAAGGACCAATTTATAGTTGGCCAATTTCTGCTGAAGCGAGGGGGCTGTACCTGTAGAAAATCTTTGACTGTCTGCATAGATTTTGCCTTATCCTCCATTTTCTTTAAGACTTTTTCTGCCTTAACTCCACATAAAACATCCTGCTGTAAGGGAGCATCTAGAGGCTTTGCTTTAACATGATCAGGCAGAGTTTGTTCCTTTAACCAAGCATGTCTACGTATAACAGACCCAGTGACAGCTGCTCTGCAGGAAGCCTCCAAAGAATCAAAACCACATTGTAAAGTATGTTTGCCCACCTGTTCAGCTGCATGCAACAGATCCTGCATTTCTTTCAATTCAGACTGTTGAGGGAGTGTGCTCATTTTTTGTTTTAGCTGAGACATGAGAAATTGCTGATATTTTAGCATGTGAAATTGGCAATTTAGTGCTCTCATAGCTAGAGTGGCTGAGGTGTAAACCTTTTCCCCCACCTGTCTAGTGTTCTGGAGTCCCTTTCAGAGGGTACAGGATTTTTTGCCATAGAAGCCTTAGCCCCTTTGGGACCCTGGGAGATAGTCTCTGGATCAGCAACATGACTTTTATAAAGGAATTTGTGTGAATCAGGCACTCTATAGTATCTGTCTGGTTTGGCTGGAGCAGGAGGCAGAGAATCTGGGTTCAAACTAGATTCTAAGTAAACATCATCCACAATGTCTAAAACGGGGGGATGGCAAGTGGTCTGTGCTGGGGGAGTAAAATAAACTCTCTGAGCCTTTTCTTTGAGTCAGAGTAGTCCTGACCTTCCCAGTGAAAATGTTCCCTCATAGTGTGTAAAGTCTCCCCAAAGGAGTAGTCTTCAGGAGGAGAAGCTGAGGGAATAGAATCCTCAGCATCAGAATCTTCATAAGGGGAGGAGTAACCCTGGTCCTCAGAGGAGCCTGAGGAAATAGACACTTGATCAGATGAGGCATAATCTTCCTCTTGTCTAGGCCTTTTGTCAGGTTGGGGTTGGGAACCCCTGATTAAAGAGATCAAATCTTCAGCCATTGTAAGCATCTGTTTCTTAGGCATGGGGCCTTGAACTGGAGACTGCAGTGCAGTCTTTTTAGGTTTAATAGGAGTCTTAAGCTTAGGATACGTTTTTATGGTGAGCGTCGTCGGTCTGAAGATGCCTTCAGAAACCAAAGGTGTTTCTGCAGCACTATCTCTTTCTGCAGAGTCGTCGGTAGGGGCTGAACAAAATGGCTGCATCGGCCTAGCGCTCTCCGCCAAAGGCTCCGAAGCGGTCTTGGGTTCCAAATCTGCGGTAGTCAAGGGCTGCGTCGCAGCCTCATTGAAGACCGGTGAACCGGAGACCGGTCCAGCCGAGGCCTCGGAGTCTGGCTTGGGCCTAGGCTGCCTGTCCTTATCCTTGCATTTTTTGTGCACGCCGGTAGTCGGTTGCTCCGACGGCATTGTGTAGTTACATTTTCTACAGAAATAGTGTTGTGCAAAATCAAAGCGTCTTTTTATAGTACGCTTATTAAACCTAGCACAAAAATGACAACCAGTGAGGTCGTGGTCTGGGCCTAGGCAAGGTATGCAGTAAGAGTGAAAATCCTTATGAGGTATTTGCTTCCCACAAGAAATACAATTATTAACTTTTTCTGACAACGGTCTGAGGCAAGAAAAGTTTCCCCAACGGGGTGCTTAGCTTTATTGAAGACTTCGGATCTGAAATTCGACTTCGAAAATCTCAGGAATCGGCCAACCGGCACTTGCGAACTGCTTCTGCTTCGGGCACCGCACGGTAAGAAAGACTGAAGAAAATGGCGTTGGATGCATTATATATACCCCTGGCGCACTGACGTCAGGAAAGAAGTGACAGCAACCGACGCCGGACCAAGACTTTGGAATTCTGGCCGACTGTGGGACCGCCTGACGGCAGGATAACCCCAAGTGTGATGACTGCAGCAGGGTAACACGATGAACATCTGGATCATAGTCCCTTTAGGGTAAGTTGATGAACAGTTAAGTCCTTTAAGGGTTTTATCCAGTTCAAATAAAACCTCTTTTTTTTCCTCTGGACTGCCTCCATTTTATCAAAACCTTTCCAAATAGTGGCCAACAAAATTACATAAGGTACAAAAGCTGAATCACGGATCTATAAAGTTGATCACAATTCAATTGACAGAAAAATATATCACTAAATGCGACTAATTAAAAATTATCTATAAATGAAGCACACACTGTGGACTGCTTTTTTTACGGACTTGCATTTCCCTACCCTGCACATGGGTCATTTCACCCTCCTACACCCTTTAACTTAATTTAATGAACCACAGGGTCACACAACAGAGAAGAAAGTGAGGTGTCCACTTACCACTAATTACCAGTTGTGATATGATGAGATGAACTAATTTCACAGAATAGTATCACCAGCTTCCCTCTTATGCACTGACCCATCGTGTGCATCCTAACACCCATCTGTGTGCTACTGCCCTCACTATTGCGTTTGTTTTCTGCACCATGTTTTCATACTGCAAGGCCACCTTTAGGTTTTAAATATGATAATCCAATACTTTTCAGAATTCTGCTGGCAAGAATTTCTTCACCTATCAATCCTGCAAGCCCTTCTTGGATTCTCTCAATCCAGGTACATAATTCTTACACTGTTTATCACTGACAGGTACCAAACTCCTATTACACTGCATGAAAGTTCTGGAGAAGGTGATTGATAAATATGCAAAGTAGCAGAAAGTATGATGGGAGATGTGCAGTTTGGGTTCAGCTAAGGATGCAGCACATCTGACTTGATGTTTACAGCATTCATCAGACATATGACTGAGTACAATGCCCCCTTTGGTATCTACCTAATCAGGACCATCCAACAACTGGAACATCCACAGAGGTTCCTGACTAAAATAATAAAAGGTGTAAGTAATATGTCCTAGGCAAAGCACCTCAAAATCCTATCCCTGTATTCTGTATCTTATAGGCTGTTGAGGGGAGAGCTACGCCTAGCATACGAGGCATTGTCAGACAACACCCTGACGAAATTCCCACATACCTGCACAGCTAACACCACCAGAATTACCCATTCTGAAGACTAAAACACCAGAAAACAAATTTGCAAGGTATGAGCTGCCACTTTGGAATGACCAACTTAAGTGCTATGAAGAGACAGAATTCTTCAAATGGGTACAGAAATGCAGCAATTATTTAAGAAATTGCTTGGTCAGCCTGTACTGAGTCACAATTTTGCAGTCTGTTAGGTGGGGATCAGTAGAACCAGCTGCCACATGCACTCTAACAATAGAATAACTGAAACCCAAACTGAACAGTTGTGAAAGGCATCTGCAAGATAAACGACTGTGAAGTACAGGGCACTACACCAAATTAAGAACAGTTTCTAACTGAAGGCATAGACGTGCTATGCAGAAGGCTTTTAAGCAGCTTCAATAACCTCTGATACTCTAGCAAGGAGATTGACCAGGATCAAGGGGTCTAAGTTAGAAGCCAGGAACTGAGAAAAAAAGAGCTGCAGAAGTGGGAATCTTCAGGTAAGACAAGAAGAGCTTCTTGTAATACTAATAATTAGGCAGCCTGAAACTACTCACTTATCAGCCACTTTCATGTCTGTGTGTGTGTGTGTGGGAGGGGGGTGACATGAATTAAATTTGGTCTCCCCCTGAATTTTGACATGAGGCACAGGATCAGTGGTAATGTCAGAAATATGTGCAAAGGAATCTCTAGTGCCACAGGACAGTAAACACTGCCACAACTACCTCTCCTCTTCCCTGCTGTGCTGATCAGAATAAGGAAAGGACTGCATTATCCTATCTGGTGAAATAACTGATCTCTGGAGTGCACTGTTTCCAACAGATCCAAACCAGAAACTGTTCTGAAACTCACAACTCTTCAGAAGACTGGAGACACAGGTCACAGACCACCAACCCATTCACCTTCCATGGGATGTGAAACTTCATAAGAGGTCCACCATCCAACAAGCATCACATCCCAGCACAGGAAGTAAAAGTACATGTCCCTTGCCTGTTTAGACATCACATCACGGACTGGTTACCTGAATGAATAAGTGGACCCAGAAGCAACTTAGTCTCTGTCTTAATACAGGGTGAGGAAGGTGGTCTTCTGTTGCAGCTAGATGATGCTGACTCCTTTCTCCCTGGTGAACCACATCTCAAGCACCATACAGATGCTGAAGTAGACTCTCCACCTTTTATTTTTTTTTTATTTAACATTTGTTGACCGGGAAAGTCCAACTAGGTTCCACAGATCCTGTTTTCAGCGGAGGCCTGGGGAGAAATGCTCCAGATGTTTTCCAGGGAAGCATTTACCATTAGCACCTGTAACAGATTTGAATGCAGGAATGGGTGCCTTCTGAAGGTCATGCCCTTGTAACATGTAATGGACATGAGAGGGAAGATCTATGAGCACAAGGTGGCTTTGCAGCCAATAACAACTCAAATGCCTGTGCAATAACCAAATCATCTAGTATACAAGGTGGCCCTAAAAATGTTGGAGCCATCACACCTAGAAGATATAGAAGGATTTGGACCTGGATCCTGTACTGCATTCTCACCAAGAATGCCAAAGGGATGACTTCCTGGACCCTCTCCCATGGTAGGAAGGGCACAGGAAAATACATAACCAGAGGTCAATGAAGACTATCTCCTCAAGGCAAGAAAGAGAGGACTTTTCCCAATTGCTTCTGAATGAGGAAAATACAGGAGCAACCCCCGCACAAACTTTTTTTTTCAGGTGAAGCAACATACTCTGAGAGCTCGTTCCAAGAGATATGTAAAGACAAGTTGGTTTCTGTATGAAGGTCTTTATGGCATAGCACCTAACGCTACGAGAAGTGACTGCTGATAAAGACATAGAGAACTAATTGGTTCTCAGTGATGGTCCTTCAAGGTGGGATAACCTTGAGAAATTGACCCTCTCCTGTCCCAAAAGGTCCTAGACAACAGTCAAGACTGCAAATGCTGGGCCAGTGCAACCACCAATACATTAGATTACACTTGCTTGCCAGCAGCAAGAAGGCAGAAAGAGACAGACTTAACCTACTTTGCCATTTAAGTGAACTTAACATTCTATCTTCTCTACAGCCTTGATTTTACCTTTATCTTTTTGCTATGTGTTTCAAGCAGTCTCAGATGCACCTCTGAGGATTGTATATTCACCGCCATTCAGGTAGTTCATTTTATGGGTCTTCAACCCTATCTGTGAAAAAAGTACTTTGGAGATCCAAGTAGTAGTCCCTGCAGTCCATTGGAAGGGCCACTTTCTTTTTATTTTATTCTTCTTGTTCAGGATGACATGAGCGTGTGCCCCCAATACCAGGCTCCATTTGCCTCTTCTGATCTCAGGAAAGAAAAGCTTTAGGCTCATCTACCCCTGGTCACATTCTTGCACCTCCATACTACAAATCTTTCTGATAACTTTGTCTATATTCCTTCCCAAAGACTGATGATCCCTTCCATACATGGTCTCTAGAACAAGATATGGTGTGACCAGGGCCTTTTTGAAAAGAAGTATTACCTCCTTGTTTCTGGAATTTATTCCCCTTGAGGATAAAGCCCAGCACTGTCTGCAGATGCTGCCACTGCCCCCCTCAATCTACTTCTGGCAGCCCAGTCCAGATCTCACCACCTCCAGATCCTTTTCCTGCTCTGCTGCTTTCAGCTCCACTCTCCCCTGCAAGTACTTCACACCAAGATAACTGTGCTGTAAGTGCAATATTCTCCCTCTTCAGTGACTTGTCAACACAACTTGTGAGAGCACCACTGTCTAAGTAAGGGCCCTCATCATTCAAAAAGAGGACTTCTTGAAGAACTGAAGTGGCCTAGAAAGAGAAAGAATAGTTGTGTCAAATCTTGCCATATCCTTAGATGTCTTTATCTTCTACATGATGCAGTATTCATAACATGGGAGAGTCTGCTGCAGGATGTCCTGAACGTCCGGCCAGTATACAAAAGTCTAAAGCTACTGTCAAGTACATGTGATGTCACACATCGGTCCCCGTCCAATTCTGGCCATAAAGTGACATTGGGAATAAAGCAAACGACGGCATGTACCCTCCTCAGAACTGAATGCCCCAAGAAGAACACCAGCCTGGGATAAACTGAGATAAACACAAATCCAGAAATCAAGAAGGAAGAAGAAGGGAGGGACAGAATCCTGCAACATATAGAAGAGAAGGACATCTACGGTTACGGTAAGATTTTACAGAACTATTCTATGTCCTTCTAGTCATATGTTGCAGTATTTATAACATGAAGAAGAATACCAAAGCCGATGCAGAGGAAAGAGTGGGAGGAGGGGCAGTAGCACTCTCTACAAGCCCCTGAAGAACAGCCCTGGCAAAACCAGCTCTAAAATCTAAAAATACCATCCAACTTTTTAATGTTTTGTGAAAGTATGGACAGAAAACCAAGTAGCTGCTTCCAGGATAGAGCATGTATCCAGACCCTTGAAAAAAGCACCTGAAGAAGACTCAGCTCTAGTAGAAGGAGCCTTAACTGGAGATGCAAGGATTTTTCCATTAAACACATAAAAAGAAATAGCCTTAGAAATCCAAGTGGTGATTGTCTGCTTGGAAACAGGCTTACCCAGAGCTCTGGGATGATAAAATATGAAAAGACGATGGGATTTCCTGATAGACTTGGTTTTATCCAAGTGAAATCTAAGTTGTCTATGCACATTCAAGGTGTGTAAAATCCTCTTGCTAGAAGACTGTGGAGAGGGAACGAAAGTAGGCAAATTTCTGGATTGGTTAAGTGACAACTCATTCACCACCTTGGGCATAAAGGTGGGATTAGTACATACGGAAACCCTATCCTTATGGAAAACAGTAAAAGGAGAGGAAGCCATAAGGGCCTAAAGATTTGAAACCCTTCTGGCTGAAGTGACAGCCTAAGGAAGTACTGTCTTCCAAGAACAATGTTGGAAAGCAGAAGAGACTACTGGCTCAAAGGGAGGCAACATCATTTTTTTCTAAGCCAAAATTTAGATCCCAAGGAGGAGGAACTGGTTTCCTTGGTGGTCTGATATGTAGGACGCCCTTTAAGAAAACCCTGACTTCCAGTCTTGAAGCCAAAGGAGGGGCTATAGGCAGACAAGCAGAAATGGCTGAAGGATGAGCTTTTACTGAAGAGTTTGATAATCCAGTCTTCAGCAGTTCACACAGGTAAGACAAAACCACAGGAATATCCACAGACAATGGTTTTAGAAAGATATCAGATGGAAAACCTCTTCCATTTGGAAATGAAGGATTTCCTAGTATTATGTTTTCTGGCCTCCTGCAGATCTTGCAGCATATCCTCAGAAAATAGGTGTCTGAAAGGAAACAAAACACTATAACCCATAGTGTCAGATGAAGGGTTGACATTTGTGGTTGTATTAGTGATTCCTTGTCCTGCGTGAGTACATCCATCTTGTGAGGCAACTTGTGATGGCTGTCCTTGGCTAAATGCAGAAGAAGAGGGAAACAAAGCTATCTTGGCCAAAAGAGAGTCACCAGCAAGATTGCTGGTTGGTCCTGTTGTATCTTTAACACAACTTTCTGTAGAAGGGGGGAAGGAGGGAATGCATATAGAAACATCCCCTTCCAAGAGAAGGCTAGTGTGTGTTTACCTTCCATGCTAGAGGATTGGGAACTCTGGCACAAAACTTTGGAAGTTATCAGGGGAAGCAAAGAGATCTACCTTAGGAGTATTCCACCAGTGGATAATGTCCAAAAGCACAGCCCTGTGCAACATCCATTCATGGGACTGAGTCATGGGCATACCTCTCTAACTTTCTGAGCAAAAAAACGGACAAAGCTATAAATAAAAATGGGGCAAAGGCCCCAAAATAGGGACAATGTTTAAATATTGTTCTTACAAACTTAGAAAGTTGATAGAATAAGAGGTTTTGCATTAGCATGAATTTTCTGATGGGTAAGAACTCTGAAACGCAAATGCCTGTCATTATTTTTTTTTTTACTTCAGCCTTTAATGATTTGCCACTAATTTTCCAGAAAATCACAATTTTGTGAAAAACAGACCAAAAATATGAGGCAGAAAAATGGACATTCTATGAAAATCTATACAGTTGAGATGTATGGTCATGGACCTGCTCAACGTGTCTGCCACAACATTCTGACTGGAAAGAATGTAAACTGTTTTAAGAATTAGCCAATACAGAGTTGCCATATCACAAGCCCTGTTAGCTAACCTGAGCAGGAGATATGACATGCCCCCCCACCACACTTGTTGACATACCAAAGAACTGTAGTGTTATCTGTGAATCATTTTAGGGGACCTGGAAGAAAGAGAGTGAAAAGTTTGCAGGACCAAAATGAGAGCTCTCATCTCCTTTATATTGGCAATTAACTCTTTAAATATGCTATGGATTTTAAACTTTTGGAATAAACATCTCTTACTTTTTACAAAAGCAACTTTTCGAGTAAGTTGTGGACTTTATACTTTTTGAACAAACACTGTTGTTTTATACCTGCTCGTAGTTCCAGTTACTTTTTGTTTTGCCTGGTTTGCCTTAGTAGTAATGGACTTGTCGCTGTATTAGTACTGTTGCTTTACTTCCTTAGTAGTAATGGACCTGTCGCTGTATTAGTACTGTTGCTTTACTTCCTTAGTAGTAATGGACCTGTCGCTGTATTAGTACTGTTGCTTTACTTCCTTAGTAGTAATGGACTTGTCGCTGTATTAGTACTGTTGCTTTACTTCCTTAGTAGTAATGGACCTGTCGCTGTATTAGTACTGTTGCTTTACTTCCTTAGTAGTAATGGACCTGTCGCTGTATTAGTACTGTTGCTTTACTTCCTTAGTAGTAATGGACTTGTCGCTGTATTAGTACTGTTGCTTTACTTTATCTCCTTTATGTTTATGTTTTCCTTCATTTGGGAAGGAGACCTAATGTCTTGAACCTTCCAAGAAGCGAAGGTTTCCCCGTCCTATGTCTGAAGCGCCTGTTGTATAACTCCTGAGATGGAATAGGGGATTGGAAAGGAAGCCCAGGATTCAAGGTAACCTGCTGAATCCACCACTGAAGCTCTTTTTTTCAAGTAGGGAAGGAGAAGAATAACAAAATCCCGTGGATCCGTGGATGAGTATGTTGCATCCGGACTGACCTGAGGTACCACTGGAATTTCTTCATCTGAAGTTTGGCTAGAGGTAACATGGAAAAAGTGGATGCCATCTGGAAGTGGATGGAGTCTCAGTGAAGATTACCTCCTCAAGACAGAGCCAGATTCAGCAGCTCTGGCACATGCTTCAAGTGGAGCATAGCTGCATTTAATGAAATGACATGTCACTTGAGAAGAGGAACCCAAAATGGAAGAAAGCTGTGACTTAAGAGTCTGGAAACTCAGAAATGAGCCGAGTGGCTTGAGAAAGGAGGGCTAAGGCATATTTGATAATATGCGTTTGGAAGTTTCTAGTCCTAAAGGCAAGAGTGGCAGAAGTATGCATTTTTTCCTCCAAACCTTCCATAATTTTACTCTCCTTATTATAGGGTAGAAGGGAAGTTGAAGGCAGAAGCTTTTAGGGCTTATCAGCAGCCACTGAGACTGTAACTGAATCTGCAGAAGGGCACCTAAAGAAAAATTTGCAATCTTCTGGCATTTTGTAAAACCTATCTGGCCTTTTAGGGGTAGGAGGGTGAGAGTCTGGACACTTAGAACCAAAGGAGAAAGCATCCAAAAAAGCTGGTAACACTGGAGGCACTGCAGATGGGGAAGGGGTATCCATCTGTAAGAGGTCATAATATCTTTTTTTGCACCTCAATAACTTGAGAGCAATCCCACTTGAAAAATTCTCTCATCTTCATAATGGTCTCACCAAACGTAATACCCTTCCTGGGAGATTATGTACCATTTGATTCCTCCTCTGGGGAAGCATACCCCAATGGAGAGGAAATCTGGACAAAACATGCCAATGACTCATCACCAGAGGAATCATCTTCATCTGAGAAATCCTTAATCCTAATTCTTTTGTGAGGATAGACTGGAAAAAAAGAAGGGGAAGGGAGAAAGACTCATGTAGACTGCCTAAGGGCCTTAAAGGCATTAAACAGCCTTTGAGAAAAAGCTTGTCAGTCTGCAGAATGTTCCTGAGAAGAAGAAGCATGTCTTGTTTTCTGCTTTTTCCTGAGTAGAACGTCCATACAGTGAAAGGTCGATGGACATGATGCAGACCTACATTCGATAATATTGCATGGGACCTCTTCATGATCAAAGATTTGAGGTATTCCAAGAAGACATTCAGTGACTATGAGCCTGGGTTCCTCCTATACATCCATCACAGAAGTGTGAATTTCTCCCGAGGAGATGCTAACAGGATACTTTGTGGCCTCCACTATGGTACCAGCAGAAGAATCACTGCCTTTCTCTGAACAGGTCTCTGGGCCAACATCGGCCTCAAGAGAGACATCCGGAATTGGAGGAGCAGCGGAGACCTCAGGACTAATCTTTCTGGCCTTTTTTAGAACAGGCTTGCCCGAAGAACATGACATACCTTCCATGGCATTGTGCCAACCGGGCACTTATCTGACTTGGAATCAGCAACTTTGCTGTTGAGAAAACTACCGGAGATGGCGTTCAGACTGCCAGCAGAAAAGTTCTGAGGCTGGTATGTGCTGATGTCTGCTTTATTCTCAACATTACTTTATGGGCAACATTGGACTGGGACCTATGTGTGACGTTGCATGTACCTGACAGTTGCTTTAAACTTCTGTATACTGGTCAGATGTTCGGGACAGCCTGTGGCAGACTTCCCCATGTTATGAATACTGCAACATATGAATAGAAGAACATCTGCTCTATGTCAGAGGCCCTCTGCTGTGATCTGTGTTTGTTAACCTATTTTGAAAGTTTTCAACCAGACCCTGGAAGCCCAGCTAATCAGAAAACCATCCAAGAAAATTATATCCAGAATGACATGTTCTAGGTCTCATAAACATACTCCTTAGCTTGGTGCCTTAGTGTTACTACCAACATAGTCAAAGCTACAGCAAGCCACAAGGAATTGTGTTTACTAGATCCTCCTTGATCCAAGACACGGAGAAGTCATCCAGCTTCCTCAGTGCATACCTCGTGTGACAAAGTGAGGTATTGCTAGCTATGCTAGGAGAAGTAGGGCAGTGGATGTGAAACATATGCCAGCATAGCTAGTTGTGGTTTTGTAAAAAACTATATGTCATTTGTATATCAAAATTATTTGTACAGATGATTGTGTTGAAAAATGTATTTACTGCTTGTGTTAAAAATGTACCAACAGTGTGTCCTGCTGGACAGAAAAGAAGTATACATGTATGTAAGACTGTACTACTGTAACTGATTAAATGTATATATTGTAACAGATGATACTGGAAGAGAAGAGGTTAAGCTCAGCCCCAGCTTTTAGCAAAATATCCTGAAATTAAATTACTTAATTTAGGCCTTAAAGACTGTATCTCACAGGTCTCAACAGTCAGAGACAAAGTCTGTACTAGTAAGCCTTCTGTGTTTTCCTTGGAAGTGAACTAACTGCTACTCTGGTAGGGTGGAAGTTTAAAATTGTTTTATGGCTTCCAGATGCTATAACACATCTTATCAAAGCTCTTTCTGTGTGTATGGTAATACATATGTTCGAGATGCTGGTTCAGTTTCTGGTAAAGGAGAGTAGTATGGGAACTAGAAGTCAGATAACCAGATAAATGTAATGTCATTCTGTAATCCAGCACTGACATGATGTTCTAATACTAGATGAGACAGGAGTCTCTAGGCAGTCTGTTTTCTGAAACCTGACATAGAAGGATCCCTCACCCACTTTGTCTTGCCTTCCTTTAGTAAGTAACCAGGGAATAGAATTTCTTTAGACCAGTCAGGAAAATATAATGAGATTAGTTAAGTACTGTTTTTCTGCACCTGTGTGAATCTATCCATCTGTGTTATTTTTAATATTTCCTGTGATTGAAACTCTGGTGTTTATTGTAATATTACATCAAAACCTTGAATGTATATAATGTAAATGCTGTACATAGCTTTGTAACTCTTCTCTCTCCCTATCTGGAAATTTTCTCTTTCTTTCTACCTACATATAAGGTTCATGCTAAGAGATGCTGCTAACTAGCTACTATAATCATCCCGGACATGTGTGTACTCCACTTTTGCTAATAAACAACTGCCTCTCTCTACTTTCACCAGATTTCTTTTTCTTCTAAACAACCACCTTCCCTCTCTACTACTCAACTGCCCCTCTTTTCTTTCACCAGAATCTTGAATGTATACTTTGTACACATTGCACTTTCCTCCTTTATTTCTTCCACATACTACTAAACCTATACTTCTATCTTTCAAATATTCAGTCTTTGCAACTACTAACAAAAGACTTGCAATTTCATAGTTTTTAAATATTTGTCAGCTTATTCCACTGCCTCAGTTCACCTTTATGTTATGCAAATGTCTCTCTCAGCAACTACATATATGTCATGAAGAGTATTCATTTTGTTTTCAATTGTATTTTGCTTTATCTCAGTATACAATTCTACATTTGTTTCAACTAATCATAAGTTTGATTTTCTTGTATGTAATATGGAGCTTTTCTCCCCGGGCCTCCACTGAAAACGGGCTCCTTGAGCCCAGTGGACCTCCCCGGTTATCAAACTGGAAATAAATAAATAGATACTTAGTATTTTCGTTTTCTTTTATTGTTTATTATTGAATATATTTAAACTTTTCATTGTGGTTGGTCTTTTTTAGAATGTTTTAAACTTTGACAGTGCTAATATTTATTTGGTGACACTGTGGCCACTCCTGAAAGCCTTACTACCTTGGTTAAACACTACCATTTGTATTAATATTAATTTTATGGAGTATAATTGAGTACCCTTGTAACAGCCTTAGAGTAGCCAGCTTTGGAGTTTCCTGGTGGCAGGATCTACCTTATAGCCTGGGCAGAGGGGCATAGCTAGTAAATCTGTGCCAGCCTTTTCTGTGTGTGTGTGTGTGTGTATATATCAAATCTCAAAGACTGTGGGTGTGTCAGCTACTTGGAGCAGGGACACAGAGCACTGGTTTCACAGAGAAGGTGGTGGAGAACTTGGTGTAGGACACTCTGGTGAGGACTCAACCCATAGCTGTGCCAGTGGGGAGTCTTATTGGGGGCCTGGAGAGAAAGAGAGGGAAACCCAGTCCTTGTACTGAGTGTGTTCCCTGTGTGCTCTTAAGGGAAATTGTGCTTGGTGCAAACAGCTGCATCTGTAAATATTGTGCATCTATTTTTGTTGCAAGTGAATGTCCCTCAGCGGTGTTGGTGGTGAGGATTCAGGCTCTCTGATTACTGGCCCTGACATCTCACCTCAACCCGGCCAAAGCTTTTGACACAATTCCCCACTCAAACATAGTAAAAAAAAAAAAAAAAGCTAAATAAACTGGGAATAAACCCCTATGTCAATTGTTGGATTGCCAACTGGCTCATAGGAAGCAGATAATCACAACGGGGAAGTTTTATTTATTTATTTATTTTTTATTTTACATTTGTTGACTGGGATAGTCTAACTGGATTTATGTCCATTTTCAGTAGAGTCCCGGGGAGATAAGCTCCAAGTGATTACTAGACTAATAGCATACAGGTACTAGTTGTAATACAGTTAAATACTACAAATTTTAAGCAGTTCAGGAATCTTCACAGTTTATACAAAAAAAAATGTTAAAAGCATTAGATAAGATATTTTAGACTTTATGTACAAGACTTCATTAGTAACTAGAAAGTAATTGTTAAACAAATGCATACTTCAAGTTTCAACAGTTCAGCAATGCTCACAGTTTAAACAATACTTGTTGTCTGCCTTAGGTAGGATGCTTTAGAATTATATGCAGAAGAATTTAGCTAGAGGTAATTTAAAATACCTTTTAGAATCAGATATGTTTTTGCCAAGGATAGTTACCTCTACAAAGTGACCAGTCACCAGTGGATTACCCCAGGGTTCTGTGCTGGAACCTCTCCTGTTTGGCATCAATTTTTCTGAAGTAAAATCCAACATCATTTGCAGATGAATGAAATGGCAGGAGGAACTGCACGAAGTAAATCCACAAATACCAGGCCGGTATTTGTGGATTTACTTCGTGCAATTCCTCCTGCCATTTCATTCATTTTCTTAGTGTTTCAGTGGCTTTTTGCATTTAATCATTTGCAGATGACTGTAAGCTAGGAGCAGTCACTTGAATCCCCATGTGACTACCACACTGACAATACTTCCCTAAGAGTGGACTCACTTGTTCTAGATTTGGGAACTTATGTGGACAGTGGCTTAACTTTTGACCAACGTGTCTATTGTTGTAAAAAAGTCTTTCTATACTGTACAGCTTATAAATAAAGGGAATGTGTCTAGATCTAAGGCTGTCACTGTCCCCCCTTTACTCAACCCGCATTAGGCCATTGAATATAATGCCCCTTTTGGCATGTATCTATCCAGACACATGCAAAAACTGAACTCCCACAGAGATACTTTATTGAAGGATACAATGCCTAAACACCATGAACTGCATGGACTGACTCAAAGTCCTGTCACTATACTCTGTATCCTACAGACTGCCAACAGCTAGCTGACCTGTGTCTAGCATACAATGTATCATCCAGCCCATTACTGATGGATTTAATACATATCAGCATGTCAAACGACATCAGAAATACTCAATCTAGGTATCTAAACCTTTTCTGTGACATCAACAGAATGGTTTGAAACAATAGCTATACTTCATAGAGCATACCACTGCTGTGGAACAGATTCCCCAACCACATGAAACAAAGTTTATCCCTGTCCGTTTTCAACTGCAACTTAGTTCTATGGATAGGAAACAGAAAATTATTTGCAGGACTGCCTCCTGTCGTATTAATCAACAGAGGCAGCTTCTAAATGCTTTATCCCACACATGGGTCCCCTCAAATTATCTATGTTACTATCCTAGGATGGGTAAGACCAATCTTTAACCAAATGGAATATGTTATTTTGAGCAGAAAAATGGAAATTAGCTGGGCTTAAAATACCCCACAATGTCAGCAAGCCTTGTACGTACCTATGAACAGATAAGACATCACAATGTCCTTATCCTTTTATCGTCCTCTTTTTTCTTACCTCCCATAGCTGACCATGAGCTGCCACCAGCTTCTCTTCTCATATACCTAGTCTATTGGATCCAACCCCCTTTGCCACCCTCAAACTCAAGCCAACCCAAATCAGGGACCAGTGAGGAGATCAAGGATGCTGTTTTGCATTATACTGCTGCTGGGAAGTGTGCCCTAACCCCACCACCCTGCAGCAGCCTTATGAGCTCTGCAGTGGCTGCCTTCAGAAGGTGCATGTGCACTTCTGCAAACTTCTGACCAAAAGGTATGCTGCTTGCAACTTGCTAGGTTGTTGATGCTGCTACTGTAGTGAGCCTAGGCTACAACCTTCCATCCAAGATGGGTAAACCAGCATGCGTCACTCACCACCATTCCCTGACCCAGTCCCTCCAGCACCCATGCAGCTTGTTGAACATGGGTCATCTGGAGGTTCAATAAGGACTTTATCCCTCTGCATTACCGGGCTGGGTTTATCCTTATCTTCCTTGATCCTTGACTCAGGAATGTCTGTCAATTTCTCCAGTGCCTGATCCACTAGGGAGGACCTGGAACCAGATTGTGGATGCTGAGAGTTCAGGAATCTAAGATCAAACATTGCATAATATCTGCTTGGCAACCATTCCCAAAGTCTTAGACTAATTATCATATGGTAAGTTAGAAAGGTGATGCACTCTTTGGGATATAAACTAGACAAAATAGGTAATACAGGTGTCTGCCCAAGGATGTCTGGTCAGGATCTCACTTTACTCCATCAGGGGCTTGTGCAGGGTATCAGCTATCACAGAAGCTGAAGGATCAATATCTAGATTCTTCCAGAATGTATGAATATATTTTTTTTAATGACAGGCCCTGTGGGAGGGAAAACCAGATATTAGTTGGTGTTTCTGAGGAGAAGAGGTATAACATGCACTGCGTGCACTTTGTCAGCCTAAATTACTTGCTAAAATAGTAGTCATATGAGAAGGGGGTCTCATTATATCCTTTTCTGTCTCATACTCAAGGACTTCTGAACCTTCAGTTTCCACTACTTAAGACAGTGAGAATTTGACAGAGAGTAACAGAACATTCAATAGCCTCAGCTTCAAGGGACAGCCTGGATTCAGCTAGCAAGACAGCATACACTGTGCAAAACCAGAGTCGTGGCGATCAGGCGATGAACTCTGCTGCCAAGGAAAATGCAAGCCAGATGTGGTGCTTGGTTCTATAATGCATGTGTATGACACTGTGGGGAAGCCAGACCATGCTCTCTAATAGTACCACAAGGGCACCTGCAGGGAGAGCTCTCAAAAATGTAAAGACACCTCATCATCATCAATCCCCTTTTTTCCCCATTTTCTACTTGGGGTGGAGGTATTGTGTCAACTGTCAACATCTTTCTTGATTCAAAACCACTTTCCTATCTTCTTCAACAGTAATGCCTGACTGTCACAATTTTCTCGCACACAATCTGTTCATCTCTTCGCTGGATGTCCTCATTGACTCTCACCTTCTTCCAAGGTCCCAAATCTTCTTTACCAGACTGTCTTCTGTTTTTTTTTTCACATGTGCACAAACCACTGTAATCTGCTCTCTTTGACCTTCTCTGCAACTGGAACTACTTTGGCTTCTGCTTTGATGTCCTCATTCCTTTGTCTGTCCTGCAGTATGCATACTACCATCCATCTCAGGCACTTAATCTCCATCTCCTCTAGCTTCCTCAACTGCTCTGCCTTTATTGCCCAAGTTCTGTACACTTTACTTATTAGGTTCATAGGAAGTTACTAGATTAGAGGCCCTAGAGCCCTTACAAGCCTAACCATGTTAATACTGAGTTGCCTCAACTGTCTTTGGTTAGAGAGACATAACTCACAGAGTGAATCTATGAAAAACACCAACTACCTCTGCCCTTGAGGGACATGGGTGTCATCCCACAGGGTGAATCTGCAGTCTCCCATCCAATTGTCCAGGCTATGCTTGAATAGGGTTCACTGAGGAGCTCAGCTTCATGAGAACAGGAAGTTTATTCCAGAGTAGCGGCAATCTCTGGGACATACACCTGTCTCTCCAGCATATTCCGTTAATGTCACAGGCTAGGCTAAGATCCCTAGAGTGAGAGATTCTTGTGCCATTTGATTTGTGGATGTGCAGCATATACATCACGGCAGGGTCAGAGACTGCCCTGTAGGCCAGGCATGTCACCTCTCAGCAGCCTATATGATACAGAGTACAGTGACAGTGCTTCTTTGACATTCTTCTGTCACCTCAAAAACAATAACCACTGTGTCTCTGCCACCTTTCTTGATGTGTCAAAAGCCTTTGATACTGTAGTCCATCAAATACTACTAAACAAACTTGCCTCTCTCAATTTCAGCTCCAGTACCCTACAATGGTTCCACGGCTACCTCTCCTGCAGTAAAAAACAAGAAACCATACGGTGACATAAACTATCATCCCTTTTACCCATCTCTGTTGGAGTCCCACAAGGCTCTATCTTAGGCCCACTTCTCTTTATCTTTACTAATGATCTTTATACTGCAACTTCACCTGCCTCTGTCATTCAATATGCAGATGATGCCTCTATTATTTGCTCTATTCCTTCCTTAAATGAACTCCAAGTAAAGTCTCAGACTGTTCTCAAAACATTGAAAAATACTTCTCAGACCACCAACTCATTCTTAACCCTCACAAGACCAAACTTATGGTATTTTCTAATTCCTCTGATAAAAACCAACAAACCCATCTCTCTATCTTCGCCTCTAATGGTACAAAAATTGAACCAGTTGAACATACTAAACTCCTTGGTGTTACCCTAGACTGCAACCTAAAATTTGACAGACGTATCGCTTTAACAGTCAAAAAAGTCCACGCAAAACTAGGGGCTCTCTACAGGGCTAAACCATCTCTCTAATCATAGCTACTGCCAGAACTCACCTACTTTCCACCTTTCTCTGTTGTTCTCAAGTCTTCACAAACCTTTGTAAATCTGACTTGAACAATCTAGAAGCTTGCTATAATTAAATCGCCAAATTTTCCACTAATCTTCCCCACAGAGCTCACCACTGTATTGCCCTACAAAAACTAAACTGGATTGAACTCCCAAAATTACTAGTCCTAAAACCAGCTAATAGTAGCTCACTCTGTTATCCATAAACCCGACTACTGCCCAGCCTTACCTAACCTCGTACAATGCTATTCTAATCTGATCTCACTCATGTCAGCTGATAAAAGCTTGCTCAAAGTTACCAAAACACACAACTCTTATAGTGATTCTTTATACAGCTACTCCACAGCCAAAACTTGGAATTCTCTTCCCAGCAACTACTATCTATACCTATATGAAAATCAATGATGTAGAGCTGCCAAAGGTACCGAACAAGAAGAAACAAATAACCGTTAAAATCTTCTAAATAAAATCTTCTAAATAAAATCTAAATAAAATTAATTCCGATAAGTGTTTTCGGCAAAAATGCCTTCTTTGGTTATTTTTCCGTGGTGGTTACCAAAGTTTCTTCAGCGCTATCTATACCTACTACTCATAGCTTCAAACAGCTCCTTACAAATTATTTCTCCAATCACTTGTTATGCTCCTATACGTCCTCTGGCTAAGCCAACATACAACCCTACTTTCTGTCTTTCTACCTTTTTAACTCAATATTGACTGATTTTATTGCTTGTTTTATTTGATGTCATTTGATTTTTGGTTTGATTTTTTTTTTATCAGCTATTAATAACTTGATTTATACTGTACTATGTAATTATATAAACTTCTTAGTAATCATTTTGTGCTGTAACTTGCATACATGACTAAATATACTGTAACCTTTACTTTGAGATCTTTCCTCCCCAGGTCTCCGCTGAAAACTGGCTTTTCTTTTTTGCCCAGTCGGACACTACTTGGTTACCAAATGTAAATAAATAATAATAAATGCACTACCCCTGACCCTCTGTGCCAGTTCACTGCAGCCACTATGATTCTAACTTTGACCTCCTCATTCAGACTTCCCTCTTCTTCAATCACCCCTCCCAGATATGTGAAGTCATTAAACTGTTCCACTATTTTCCCTTCTATCTCAATTTACAGCTTATTCTGATTCCCCCATTTGCTGCTATTGCAACGGTCTTATCTGTACTTAGTTTCATCCCATGATCCTTCAGTTTTGCATTCCATTCCTCTATTATTTGCTAAAGTTCTTGCTCAGAGTCTGCCTGTAATGCCGCATTGTCCGTATACAGCAACTTTGTTGATCTTCCCCTCCAAACTGTTTGCTGATGTAGTTCATCACCACTCTGAACAGCACTGGGGTCACAGCTGAACCCTGACACATACCTACACCAACTGGAAACTCCTCTGTGAGACCAGCAATGTCCGTACTTGAGTCAATGGGTTCTTGCACATAGCCTGCACCAAGTCTACCAATGTTTCTGGGACTCTGAACTACAGCAGGGCTGCCTGAATCATAGGATCATAGCAGGTTACTAGGCTAATGGCCCTGGGGCCCTTACAAGTATAGCCAAGAGTTTATCCTCAAAAAAGAAACCTCAGTCAGCACCTGTCACCCCTGTCAATGAAGGACACAGATGAAACCCCTGGAACAAATTTGTGGTTTCCTATCCACTCATCAAGGTTGCGCTTGAAGAGGGTCAGTGAGGTATTCTGACATGTATGGGAAGTCTATTCCAGAAATGGGGCACCCTTTGGGAGACGAACCTATCTCTCCAGCAGGTTCTATTGATGTCACATATTAGATTTAGGCCTTTTCAGTGGGTATATAAAGTAGTCCAATCAGGATTAGTATCTCTGGATAATGTTATCATCTGACCCCTAGGGATGTTCTTTTTCATGAAGCTCTGGTGCACACTAGTGTAATGTAAATAATTATTGAAATATATTTTGCTGAACCAGAGGCAGATCATGGCGAAGTCATTAGTAAGTACAGCACCAAGGACTGAATCTATTGAATGGTATACCCTTTTGTCTGACAATATTTATAATTTACTTGTGAACAGTTTAGTAACACATAAATTAACCTACTTAATAAAGGGTTGTCATTTGTTCCGAATAAGTGAGCTGATGTTTCTCGCTCCTTACTAAATCTGAAATTATTTTCTAAGAAACGGAATTTACTATTCATTTTTTTTGTATTTTTTACCTATTTTAAAGGTGGGTATTCCCAGTTAGTTCCAAGAAGTTATTGATTCTACACATTTTAAGTGAAGTTTTGTTTTAAATATGACAGTGGATGATTTTACTATTAAGAATGTAATCTGGGATAATTGGAAGGTTATTTTGGGAAATTCTGATGTGGCGGAAGCTGTTGGAGTTGCACCTAATTTTATATATAAAAAACTTAAGGCGATTAAACAAGTTTTGGAAATAGAAAGCATTACAACACCTTCCCGTGCAAGAGAGGCATGACTAAATGTGGGTTTTGTACCGTCATTTTATATTGCAGGGTCCACTTATCACCATAAAACATTTTGAGAAATCAATAGGAATAAATGGTCACTCTGACTGTAATTCTGTGAGGCAAGTATATACTGCTGTTTGTTCTTTTTGTGAAGCATTTTATATTGAAATGGCTATGTGTAAATAAAAAGAATAAAAGAGCATTTGCATGCAATTAAAGATAATGATAAGAACAATGTTTTGTATACACATTCACAAGTATGTGGTTCTTTTAAGAAATTGTATTTTACAGCATTGGAGCAGGTCCTAATGGATTGCAAGGGTGGCAATTACAAAAAATGTTGGAAAGAAATAAAAAGTTATGTACTCATCATAATGTTCATTCTGTGTCGTCCATTTTTATTCTTCCTGAACTGATGGGGTTGGGTCCAATCCCTCAGATCTGATGCGGCCATTGCTAAAGCTCCTGGCAACCAAAAACTCTCCAGCTTTTCCCTTACCCATAATGCACCAACCCCAAGTATCTCAGATCTTATTTGCTGACTTTAGGAGAAAGGAAATATTTGCAAACAAATAAGAAGGCCACATCTGGAGCTCATCCAGAAGTTTACATAGGATGGGGGTTGGGGGTGGGGAGTTCAGGAAGAATGAAAATGGACACCATAGATGAAACATTATGCTTAGTACACAACTTCTTTATCTGATGTTGTCAATTTTCATTCTATCCTCAACTGATGGGACAGAGTCTCCAGCTACCTAAATTCCAGGGTGGACTCATGAAAAGATATTCCTGAGCACCACTGAACCAAAATGATGCTCTACCTCTACCTCTGGAGCCAGATACAATTTGTAATGAGTAATAAAAGTATGGGGAGTAGCCCAAGCTGCTGCTGAGCATATATCATTCATAGACATTCTGGAGTGAAATACTGAAGAGGTAGCCATGGATCTAGTTGAATGGGCCCATAATGGTTTTGGTATAGTAATGCCCAATTTGTTATAAACAAATGAAATATAAGCAGTTAGCCAATTAAATAATGTAACTTTTGAAACTGGTTTTCCCAATGTCTTCTGTGTGGAGACGTGCGTGAATGGGCGTACCTTCGTTGAAGGTTGTGCGTCAGGCCTGGCAAGTCGGTATGTAAAAATCTACTGCCAATCATTAGCGGACCAGAGTTCCACTGTGGTGACCCCTAACCAGGAAAAGCCGAAAGATACAACAACAAACAAACTTCTGTGAATGAACCAAACAACTGGTCTGCTCAAAAGGCCTGAAACTAATATGTGACATTTACAAAACCTGCTGGAGAGACAAGTTTGTCTCCCAGAGGCTGCCCTGTCTCTGGAATAGACTTCCCATACATGTCAAACAGAGCACCTTGCTGACACTCTTCAAGTGCAACCTTGATGAGTGGATTGGAAACCACAGATTTGTCCCAGGGGTTCCAACTGCGTCCCACACTGAGAGGGGTGACAAGTGCTGACTGAGGTTTCTTTTTGGGATAAGCTCTTGGCTAGGCTTGTAAGGACACCAGGGCCATTAGCCTAGTAACGTCCTATGATCCTAAGGCTGAAAAAGGTTCAATATTATTTTGATGAATCCAGTAAAAAAACCCTTCCATTTGTTGGAATAGAGTTTTCTGATAGAAGGTTTATGGGAAGATAAAAGTATTGACGACAGCATAGGTAGTCTGGCTATTAATGGAACTAGAGAAGCCAGGCAGTCAGCCTGAGGTTGGTTATGGCTGGATGAATCATGTCTGTCATGTAAGACAGAAGGTATGGAGTCAGATCCAGAATCCAAGATTGTTGAAGCAAGCAAAGCCAAAGGTAGGATAACCAAATCTGTCAAGGTCAGAAGGGTGCAATGAGGATGACTTTGCTCTTCAACATGTCAGCTTTCTGTAAGAATTTTGGAATTAACAGAATGGGTGGATAAGCATAGAGTAGACGGGGGGGGGGCAATTGTGAAGTAAAGCATCCCTCAGGGCTCGGGGATCCCCCCCTGTGGAGGAAGTAGGGCAAAGTAACTGCTGCATTTGTTACTTAGGGGGAAACAAATATACTGCAGCAAGGCTGGCCCCACTAACAAAAAATCAATTCCATGATGTTCCTGTTGAGGGACCATTCATGAGGTGCAAGAATGTACCTATCTGCTCAGTTTGTCTGCTATCATATTGGATTTCCCCAGAATGTGCATTGCTGTGAGAAAATGGTTGGATGAGATCGCCCACTGCCACACACTGAGAGCCTCTTGACACAAGGGGTAGGATCTGGTCCTTCGTTGTTTGTTGATGACCAAAATGGTGACATATTGTCCACTTGAACTGCAACTGTCCCCCAAGGAGAGAGCATTCTAGAAGGCCTGCAATGCTGCAAACACTGTTCTCATTACTAGGACATTGATATGGAAGCTGGTCTTTTCTGGGGACCAAGTGCTTTGGGCTACTTTTCCTAAAAAATGCCCCCCTACCTCAGCTGGGAAGCGTCTGTGGTTACTACGGCCTTGGGCCAAGGGGGAATAAATGGATGGCCTTGTAGAACCTGATCTGATTGAATCCACCACCTGAGATCTCTCTGGCATGTCTGAGTGATTTGTATCTGATAAGACATGGGATGGTAAAGTACTGACCATTGTGTGGCTAGCATCCACTGAAGTATTCTCAAGTAAAATCTGGCCAAAGGTACTAATGTTATTGCTGCTGCCATTGATCCCAGAGCTTGAAGGACCAGGTGGGTCGAAATCTTGGTACTGCAGACTATCTTTCTGACCTGTGATCTTATGGTCTGTACCTCTGATGGTGGTAGTGAAGCTATGGTTGCCTTTGTGTTTAGAATTGTTCCTACGAATTCTGGAGTCTGAATTGGTTCTAGTTGTGACTTTTCATAGTTTATGGTTATCTCCAGAAGTGAGCAAGTCTGGAGAACCTGCTCTCTCTTGGTTATCTCCAGAAGCGAGCAAGTCTGGAGAACCTGCTCTCTCTTGCCCTTATCAACTGATGGATGGTCAGAGTGGAAATGAGCCAGTCATCTAGATATCAAAACACCCAGAATCCTTGCAGTCTCAAGTGAGCTGCTACAATTGCCATGCACTTGGTAAACACCTTGGGGGCTGCAGAAGTCTGAATTGGTAGTGACTGGCTCCCAGCCAGAACTGTAAATACCTTCTGGATCGTCTGTTCATCTTTATTTGATAGTATGCATCCTGAAGGTATACTGAGCACATCCAATTGTCCTTGCCCAAAATAGCCGGATTGAACCATGACCATCCAAAACTTGGTTCGTTGAACTGACTTGTTTAAGATGTTGAGATCCAAAACTGGCCTCCAGTCCCATTTTCTTTGGTACTAAAAAGAACCTTGAGTAAGTTCTGGATTCCTTCTGGTCTGCTAGGACTTCCTGGATTAATCTTTTTTCTAGCAGCATTTGAATTTGAATTGCTGCTTGATCTCTCTGACTAGAATACTGGGGATTTTTTCTTGACTTTGGAGGAGGAAGGAAAAAGGGAATTCTATAACCTCTGGAAATAATGTGCTGCACCCAAGTATCTTTTAAATCTTACCAGGCTCTTTAATGCAGGGATAAATGTCCCCTGACTGCCTCCAGAGGTGGGCAATCAGGCTCCCTTTCAGGAGCACTGGCAGGGACTGTGAAAGAAGGATTCTCTGGACCCCTGGTTTTGTGGGCCACCTCTGCCGTGTGGGCATAACTGTCCATAAGAGTTTACTTCTATGTCTCTGGGGGAACCTCCTCCATGTGTTCCTTGGAATGAACCCAAAGACTTCAAGAACCACATCTTTCAACTGCCTCATTGATTCCTGGAAAAAGGATCTTTGAGGGGTCGCAAAACATACGCCCATGGCAGACAGGGTCTTTCCAGCCTTTTCAAATCTAGACAGTGTGTCCTTCACTTTGGGACCAAAGCTGTGCCATCAAAGGGAGCACTGATGAACAAGAACTTGAAGGGCTCTGCAAAATCATGCAAGTGCATCCAAACATGCCTCCTTATGGAAATGTCTGAACTCGCTGCCCTAGAGGTTCCTTCTGCTACATGCAAAAAGTACAGTTGTGTACCTACCATAAATGTAGATGTTCGAGTGTATTCACTGTTGCAGACATTACACTTGGGTTATCCTGCTGGCAGGCGACCCGCAGTTGGCCCGAGTTCCAAAGTCTTGGTCTGGCGTTGGTTGCTGTCGCCTCTTCCCTGACGTCAGTGCGCCAGGGGTATAAAAGATGCAACCGACGCCATTTTCTTCAGTTTTTCTTACCCCAGATGTCAGGTGCCCCCCAGATAGGAAGGCTGGAAAAGATAAAATTATGCCAAAAAACAAGCATGTATTACTATAAACATTTCCTTCATCTACAAGAAAATACACCACATAGGTTATATAGAGTTGAGAAGTACAGAAAAGTCCCAGCAATGAAAAGGGGGGTGGTGGGTGGGTAACCTGGACAGCAACAATGAATACACTTGAACATCTACATTTATGATAGGTACACAACTGTACTATGTTCATTGTGTTTCACTGTTGCAGTCATTACACTTGGGTAGAATCCCAAAGCTGAGGTTGGGCGGCTGGGTCTACATTGGATTTGGAAAGGCTACCAGGCCCTGCAGAACTGCCGTGGCAAAGCCTGCTCTGGATTTAGAGTAGAGAGGTAAGTGGTAGTGCTTGGTGAAAGTGTGCACTGAGCTCCACGTTGCAGCTTCTAAAATCTTTGGTTGGTACTCCTCTGACTAAAGCTGCTGCTCTGGTAGAATGTGGCCTAATGCCCTTAGGCACTGATTTGCCATGTTGTGCATAACAGAAGCGGATGCAGTGTCCTATCCATTTTGAAATTGTCTGCTTTGTAATAGGCTTTCCTTGTGATCCTGCAGCATAGGCTACAAACAGTTGCTCAGTTTTTCCTGAAAGCTTTTGTTTTGTCCAAGTAGAATCATAGCCGTCTATGTACATCCAAAGCGTGCAGACGTCTCTCCCCTTTATTCTGGGGATTTGGGTAGAAAGTTGGTAAATGAATGGTTTGGCTGAAGGCCACATTGGAAACCACTTTTGGCATGAATGTTGGGTTTGTCCTAAGAGAAACCCTGTCCTGATGAAAAATGATGAAATGTTCCACAGCCATTAATGCCTGTAACTCTGAGACTCTTCTTGTAGAAGTTATTGCTAGGAGCAGAGCACTTTTCCATAAGAATTTTAGATCAGCTGTGCTGGCTGGTTCAAAAGGAGGCAGTGTGAGTTTTTCTAAAACAAAATTGAGATCCCAAGTTGGTACTGGTGCTTTCCATATTTTTTGCCCCTCTGAGGTACTGTCGTAGTATAGGATGTGAAAATATAGGAGGTTCAGTATTGTAATGAGCTGAAATGGCAGAGGCATGGATTTTACTTGATGAGAAAGATAGGCCTTTGTCCAGCATCTCAGTTAGGTATTGTAAAATCTGAGGTATATTTGGGGCAAGTAGCCCTTGTGCCTGGTTCCAAGCACAGAATCTCTTCCATTTTTCTGCGTAAGATTTCCTAGTGCTGGGCCTCCTGGCTTCTAAAATGACATCCATAACAGCTTTAGAGAGAGGTGCAGTCTGAGTGGCTACATTATCTGCCATGCTGCCAGATTTAAGGTACTGAGTTGACTGTGCAGAATCTGATTGTTTTGTTGAGTCAGAAGATGAGGAATTTGAGGTAGAAGCCAAGCTGGGCCTTGAGACAAGCTCTTTAGGATTGGGTACCTGTGCTGGTGTGGCCAGTCTGGGGCAATAAGGATCACTTTTGGCCTTTCTTGTCTGACTTTTAGGAGCACCTTGGTAATAAGAGGCATCAGAGGGAAGGCATAGACTGTCAGGCCTTTCCAGCTGAATGATAGAGCATCCACTTTCCATGCTTGAGAGTGATAAATTCTTGTGCAGAATTTCTGTATTTGGTAATTGTGAGGGGAGGCAAAAAGATCTATGTCTGGGCATCCCCATTTCCTCGTTATCATGCTGAACACCTGTGGATTTAGTTTCCATTTGTGAGGATCCATGAGATTTCTGCTTAGTTCATCTGCCAGTGTATTTTTTGTTCCTGGCAGGAATTGTGCCTGCAGATGCACTTGATAGGTCAGTGCTGTGTTCCACAAAGTCATGGCTTATCTGCATAGGGGGTAGAAATGTGTGCCCCCTTGCTTGTTTATATACCACATAACTGTGGTATTGTCCGTCTTTATTAATAGCGGTCCTGGATGTAGTAGGTCCTTGAAAGCTGTCAGGGCATTCTGTACAGCTAGCATCTCTTTTTGATTGATGTGAAGATGCATTTGTTCCTTGGGCCACGTGCCCTGAATACATTTTCCTGCCATATGTGCCCCCAGGCATAATCCGATGCATCCATTGTTATTGTCTGCCTGGCTGTGGGTAAGGTGAAAGGCTGTCCCTTGTTGTGGTGACAGGCCTGGGACCACCATCGAAACTCCTGTTGTAAGCAGGGAATTAAAGTTATGATTGTCTCCAGGCTGTGACAACGCTGAGTCCAAACACTTTTCAGATACCACTGTAGTTTCCTCATATGCAGTTTTGCATATGGAATTAGTAGAATGCAGGATGCCATGAAGCCCAGGGCCTGCAGAATTTTTCTTGCAGGGAGCTGGGTTTTTGTTGCCATCATTTGAAAGTAATGAGTCAGTTGCCTTTGTTTGTATGGCGTGAGATAAGCCATCTGGGCAGTTGTATTTAAACTTGCACCCAGGAATATTATCTCTTGAGAGGGCACTAGTTTTGATTTATTTTCGTTTACTGTGTACCCTAGGCAAATTAGTAATCTTTTTACAAATGCCAGATGCTTTAGAAGAATGTCCCTGCTCTCTGCTTGAATAAGGCAGTCGTCCAAGTAGGGATATATTTGAATTCCTTTTTGTCTGCAAAATGCAATTACTGGTGCCAGGCATTTTGTGAAGACCCTGGGCGCAGTAGATAAGCCAAAGGGCAATGCAGAGAATTGGTAATGCACTGTGCCTGCTATGAATCTGAGGTATCTTCTGCAAGACTGTCTGATTGGGACATGCAGGTATGCCTCCTTGAGGTCCAAAGTAACTAGCCAAGCCTTCTTGCCCAGCATGGGCAGAAGTTGCTGTAGTGTTAATATTTTGAATTTTGGAACATCCAGGAAAGTATTTAGGATTGACAGGTCCAGTATTGGTCTCTAGGCTTTGTCCTTTCTGGGTACTAAGAAAAGTCTTGAGTAAAATCCTTGTCCCTGTTCTTGCTGCGGAACTGTTTGAATAGCTCCCATGTCCATAAGAGCAGCGATCTGTTTTTGCGCCTCTGCCCATTGGTTTTGTGGCAGGTCTGGCATACCTTTTGATTGTGGAAACGTGTGAAAGTGGAACCTGTAGCCCTGAGAAACAATATTCAGTACCCATTTGTCCTGGGTGATTATGTGCCAATTTTTTGAGTAAAGTGCTAGCTTTCCCCCTAAGGGTGCTGCCAAAAGGTAAGTGCTTGGCATCTGTACAGGGAAGTCATTGGGACTGTTTCCTATAAGGCTGTGATTTGTCTTCCCCTCCTTTGGGGGCTGAAGCACCCCATTGTTTAGGTCTGTAGGAGCCTTGGGGCTGAGATCTGCCTCTTGGGCGTCTGTATCTGCCTCTTTGTGGCCTGTCTGACACTGGAAAGGACCAATTTTTTGAAGGCCAGTTTCTGCTAAATCTAGGTGGTTGAACCTGTAAGAAATCCTTCACTGTCTGCATTGATTTTGCTTTATCCTCTATTTTCTTTAACCCCTCCTCTGCCTTAACACCAAACAAAGTATCATATTGTAGTGGAGCATCCAATAATTTTGCTTTAACATGGTCAGGTAAACTTTGTTCTTTCAACAAAGCATGCCTTCGAATAACAGAGCCTGTAACTGCTGCTCTACAAGAAGCCTCTAATGAATCAAAACCACATTGCAGAATATGCTTTCCCACTTGTTCAACTGCATGCAAAAAATCCTGCATTTCCTTACTGTCAGGACTTTCTGAATTTGGAACCATTTTCTGTTTTAACAATGACATGAGGTACTGTTGATATTTAAGCATGTGAAACTGGCAATTTAAAGCCCTTACAGCTAAAGTAGCAGGAGTATAAACTTTTTCCCCCATCTGTCCAGAGCTCTGGAATCCCTATCCGAGGGGACAGGATTTTTAGCAGTGGAAGCCTTAACCCCTTTAGGACCCTGGGAAATTGTTTCTGGGTCTGCAGCGGGGTTTTTGTAAAGAAATTTGTGAGAGTCAGGGACCCTGTAGTACCTGTCTGGCTTGACTGGTGCAGGGGGTAATAAATCTGGAGACAGACTGGATTCAGAGAAAACATCATCAACAATATCAAGCACAGGGGGGATAGCCAGGGGCCTGTGTTGAGGCAATAAGAGGAAGTCTCTGAGCCTTTTCTTGGATTCTGAATAATCCTGGCTCTCCCAATGGAAATGCTCCCTTTATGGTGTGCAGGGTTTCCCCAAAAGAATAATCCTCAGGCGGAGAGGCTGAAGGTATAGACTCTTCTGCATCAGAGTCCTCATAGAGAGGGAGAGAATATCCCTGATCAGAAGAGGAATCAGGGGAAATAGAAACCTGGTCAGAGGAATCAAAGTAAGTGTCTTGCCTAGGCCTTTTGTCAGGAGGGGGATGGGAACCCCTGATTAAAGTAATTAGGTCTTCAGCCATTTTAAACATCTGTTTCTTTGGCATGGATGGCTGTTCAGGAAAAGGCTGTACTTGTTTCCTTGTCTTTAATGGTGTTTTTGTCTTTGCCTTGGCTGCTGTAGTAGGCTTAATTGTAAGCTAATTGTAAGCTGTGAAGGTCTGAAAACACCCTCAGAAGCCGATGCCTGCTCAGCGGCTCCAGACCCATTTAAGGGAACAGTTTCCCTATGTCTAATACCTTGAGTTTCCACAGGCCTCGGTGTCTCCACATGGCTGTCCGTTTCGGCCTGTGGCTCTGAGGTAGCGGGTGTCAGGGGCTGCGAAAGCACCTCGCTGAGAACCGGTGACTGGCCTAGAAGAGGCTTCGTCGTCTGTTTTGAACCTCGGATGCCTGTCCTTTTCTTTGTCTTTAAGTTTTTTATAAATTCCGGTCATCGGTTGTTCCAACGGCATTATGTAATTAAACCTTCGACCAAAATAATGTAAAGCAAAATCAAACTGAAGTTTAATAGTGCGTTTATTGAATCTAGCACAAAACCGACAACTGGTAACATCGTGGTCAGGGCCTAGGCAAGGAATACAGTAAGAGTGAAAGTCCTTATGAGGTATTTGCTTCCCACAAGAAATACAATTATTAACTTTTACTGACATTGGTCTGGAGCAAGAAAAAGTTTCCCCATCGGGGTACTTAGCTTTATTGAAGACTTCGATTCTGAAACTCAATTTTGAAAATCTCAGGAGTCGGCCAACCGGCACTTGCGAACTGCTTTTGCTTCGGGCACCGCGTGGCAAGAAAGACTGAAAAAAATGGCGTCGGTTGCATCTTTTATACCCCTGGAGCACTGACGTCAGGGAAGAGGTGACAGCAACCGACGCCGGACCACGACTTTGGAACACGGGCTGACTGCGGGTCACCTGCCAGCACGATAACGCAAGTGTAATGACTGCAACAGTGAAACACGATGAACATCCAACCTCATGGAGGAATTAGAAATGGATTTCAGGGTAGCCAAATGAGAATTCACAGATGACTGAGCTTTTTTCACAAACAGCTCCTGAGAGGGTATTCAACACCTCCTTAATCAAATCCCTCTGAAGTCTTGTAAAGTGTGCCAAATAATTCTGAGACCTTAAAGTGAAGATAGCCAAAGCACAAACATGGTTCCCAAATCTGTCCATTGCTGGCTACTCCCTGTTGGGGAGGGGGTGGACAGTGGAACCCTCTTTGGCAAGTTCCTTTTCTGTGGCCGCTGCTATGACCACGGCACTAAAGGGCAGCCCTTTTCCTCAAGACTGCTTGTCCATGGGTGGCGCTATAATCTTATTTTGACTCCAAGGTATAGGTTCAATGGTGTCAGGTTCCTTCCATGTGCACTGAGAGATTAACTCAATGAGCTCATCGGCAGGTGGAGTCACCCAGGAGGTAGATGAGCCAGTACCGAAGGCCTCCAGGAATAAGGACTCCTCAGCCGAAGGGTTGATGGGTGTCCGGTCACCTCTCTTTTTAAGGATTTCAAGGATGTCTCCACATGAGACATCTTCAGGAGGTGACCGTGGGAACCCTTTACCTTCATCGAAATCAGTATCTTCTGTCATGGACTCCTCTGGTGAGTCTAGGTGCCTCCTCTTGCAAATCTTCTTGGGGACCTCCTCCGTGGGATGATCTGCAGAGATATCAGAAAAAGAAATCAAAAGACTCTGTGGGGAAGTCTAGAGTCTTGGTACTGGCTGTCCAAGTGGAAATATTTGGTGAAACTCCTAAAACTGAGACATCAGGGGTGAAGATTTAGGATCCAAGGGGGTTGGATTTGTCTGTTCTGTCGAGGAAGTGAAAACTCTCTTGACAACCTCAAAAGCAGTACAACCCAGACAAAGAGAAGACCTCAGATATGAGAAGGCAAACTTCTGGACTGTGCCCCCCCCCCCCTTCTCAGAAGATAAAATCTCCAAGGTGAAAGCCAGAGTTGAGCTGTCCAATGCTAAGGATCCGAGGTATACAGATGGCTCTGAAAGCCTCAGAGTCGATGTAACACCTCAGGTCCGACAGGAAAGCTTCAGCTCTGAGAGCTCTCTGGATCCAACCAGATCAGAGCACTCAGAGTAGGCTTAGGATTCGAGGATACAGCAATCTTCAGATCTAAGCCAGAGAGATCCAGGCAGCTAAAATCCTTCGACTCTCAGACCACTGAAGGAGTCAGAGAAGGAACGTGTAAGTGGGGGTGTAGTAGTGGAACAGACCTCCTGACCCACAGGGGTAGGAGCCAAGGGGATACCCATCTGACCTTGTGATGAGAGAATTTTTCTCACCACTCTTCCCACATCTTCTTCTGTAAGGCTCCTGGAAGAATGGGCAGACAATACTGAAGGTGACTTTGGTCTTTCCAGAAAAGGGAGGGCACCCTAGAGGACCAGATCCACCGACAGTGAATATTTAGTCCTTGATAGTACAATAAATTTAGATGGACTGGCAACAGCCAGGTCCAAAGAGGATCCTCTTGGATCTGATGAAGTTAGATCCATCAACTTTTGTTTCTTTGAACTGGAGTACATCGGATCAGACTATTTCAGTGTTTTTGGATCAGAAGTTGAAGTCAGATCTCTCTTAATTCTTTTTCGGGAAGAGTCCGAAGCTGAAGACGAAGAGGAAGGCTTTGAAGATCCTGTTTTTGTCTTAGATTTTAATTTGGGAGACTTGTCTCCAAACATAGCCTCTTTGAAAGAAGAGGGTAAAAGTCCTTTCAAGATTAATTTATTTTTGTATTCAACCAGAGCCCTGGGATTGAGTGCATGACATATTAAACAGTCCTCCTGTAAATGAAGAGGCCCTAAACAGTAAATACAAACTGTGCACATCCGATAATGGAATCTTATGTCCATTTTTTAAAGCCCGCATGCCCTTTTCTCCACCATATTCAAAAAATATTAATACTAAAAGTTTAACTAACTTTTTTTTTTTGGAGACAGGGAAAGGAAAGAAAAAGAAACTACCAACAATGGTAGGAAGAACTACAGTTACTGTGGGTTAGCAGAGAAAAGAACACTAATGACAGTATTTAAGAAAGACTTAAAACAGTAATAGAAATATAGGACAGGTAAGGGAAAAACTAAACACTAAATATTTCAAAGGTTTTTTAAGAAAGAAAATGGAATTTAGACTTATAACAAATGCTCAGGAGTGACTGATCACCACATCTTGCTCTGAACATGACAAACGAGATCTGCAGTTCTTGGGGTTGGTGCATTATAATAAGGGAGAAGCTTGAGAGTTTTTGATTGCCATGAGCTTTAGCAACAGCAGAGTCAGATCCGAACCCATCAGTTGAGGACAGAATACAAATTGACAACATCAGACTGAAACTTTATGGCAGCTTAGGCTGCAAGCTGATAAATATTCTGGCATTAATGATCCTGTTAACATTAAATGTTTTCTGGAAAGTTAGAAAATGTTTTTAAAGTTAACTAGTTAACTAATTGATTATTATGATGTCACTGATTAATTAAGTTAATTCAAATGGCAGAATATAAAGAGATGTGTTATGGTAGTATCATATATTCTCAGCATACCTCCCAACTGTACCAAATTAATCGTTTTTTACCGAGTTTTGGGATCAAAAGAATGGGGTGCCACGATTCCCAAGTGGCACCCCTTCATTTCTGATTTTTCCCCAGCTCTTTTAAAAAAATTTTCCCCCTCTTTTTGAGCTGACGTCATCATGTGTGCGATAACGTCACCTCTGTCAGCCTGTCCTAATTGAGCTCAAGGGCTCATGTGCGCATTGCTTTCTGCTCGGGAAGGACTGTGTGTTTGAATTTTCTTTTACTTGGATCTGCGAGTGAGAGCAGAAATTGAATCCTGGCTGGAAACATCTTTTGGGTACTTGAGAGAGACAATTTAGCAAAACATTTCATTTATGTACTGCAGAGCTGCTTCTGCGAGCATGTTGGGGATGTGCTGTGAATGCTGCTGCTTCAGCAAGCGAGCGTGCTGCTGCTTTGAATTTGAGGTATATTTATTCTTTGAGGTAGAGTCTGACCTTACAGCTCATGATTCTAGTAGTTCACTTGTACCACTAATATATTCGCATTGCGCATTCACTTTCAACAAAACCTCTGGTCAATCTGTCCCTGTTGGAAGGATGAAATCTATTGTATTGGAACAATTCATTTATGCTCTTCAGGAAGGGGCCCAATGAGATATGATGTAGCCTTATAAATAGGATTACTGCATATTTTACCAGAATCTAGCTGTTAATGCGTATCACCTTATTTTTAATTGAAGTAGGACATAACAGTTTGTCATGCAGTCTCTCTAAATGAACCCTGTGACAATATATTGTCCTATATTAAGCATGTATATCTAGATTTAGATCTATATCTAATCTCGTTCTCTCACTTTCTCTCGCTCAGTTAGAGAAACCGATAGAGAGATGAATAGATACTGGACTACAACATAAAGAATGCACACCTTTATACATATATTCCAGTTTTAGTTTTTAGGAAGGAAATTGTACGTTTAGCAAATGAGATTTGCATGAAAGTGTAAACAATCTTCAGAGATAGGCACGCATACGTACACACACACACACACACACACACACACACACACACACACACACACACACACACACACACACAAGCACACACACACAAGCACACACACAAGCACACACACACAAGCACACACTAAATCTGCTTGGATTTCTGTAATTAAATCAATGCCATTTAAAATAATTTCTTTTAACACTGCTTGAAGTGTGTGTGTGTGTGTGTGTCCTTTTTTCAATTACTGTTGTTGTTGCACTGATTGATGTTGTTCCCCAGATGTGGTCATACTGACAATGTTGTATACTTGGCTGTATTGTATGGGTGTCCAGAGGAAGTCGTGCTTTCCAAATTTTGAGAGATCAAGTGGGAATGCATTAGAAATTTTTTTTATTATTTGTTTTTCCTTGTTATGGGACATCACATTTATGGGCTTTACTACTTTACTGTAAGAATTCAGGGAATACTTCCTGAATCCTACATACTTTGTGCTTGCCTATTACAGTGTCCTGCTTCATACTTCATTCAACATGGTGTGTGTTTCCTACCTCTCCAGTTCTTAGTTCAGGAATTTTCTTAGTTTCATTTGCTTGCACAATAGAAGTTATGTTTTCATGCATTTTGTGAAGTTTATGCAGTCTGAAGTTTACCTTGGGTATAGGTAAAAAAAGCCTAAAGTCCCTAGCCACCACCACTTGTGAATGTATTCCTCATATTTTTGTTCTGTTCCTCATAAAATCTGGGGCTTTCTGGATTTTTGTGGCAAATCACTGAAGGATTGAATTCACTAATGACAGGCATTTGAATTTCAGAATTCATATTTTTCAGAAAATAAATGGTAACACAAAACCTTTTATTCCAGCAATTTTCTAAATTTATAAGATCAGTATTTGAAATTTGTCCCTATTTGGGGGCTGTATTCCCCCATTATTGGCTTTATCCAGGTTTTTTGTGCTAAGACACGGAGAGCTATGGTGAGAAGTTAGAAATTAATTCACTAAATGATACCCATTTAAGTTTCAGTCTTCCTATCTTAAAGGAAACTGCTGATCTGGCATAGTGGTATGTTGCTCTGGCTGTAGTGCAGGGTCCTGGGGTCAAGACATGGCAGTGAAATACATGGTGGTAGCAACATTTTGTTCTAGCAACTTAGCAACTTTCCAAAATTATACAAGCAATGTTTAAAACGTGTCCCTAGTTTCTGTCCTTTTGCCCCCCCCCCCAAAAAAAAAAAAAACTGAAATTGAAAATAAATGCGAGAAGCTGTGTGTGTGTATATATATTATATATATATATATATATATATATATATATATATATATTGGGTGTGTGTGTAAGTAGATTTTTATGATGGAAATGTTCTGAATTGCGCAGTTTTGTCATTACTGTTTCATGCATTTTGTTTTATTGCCTACATTTAAAATGCACTCTAAGTCTAACAAGTGTGCTGTGTTATACAAGGAATATAACTTAATAAAGTCAGGATGATGTATCAAATAACACATGCATGTTTCTTGTTTTGTGTGTAAGGGCCCTATGATTTGAAAACAGCCCAAAGGTAATCTTTATCCACCACTGGCCAGATGCATTTTCTTTGGATGTGGTGTGGGTTTCAATGCTGTTTCAATGAATGTGAGTTTCAAAGGCAGAGAACTTTTATTGCTAAGTCTGTTTTCATTGTGAGACAGTATTGCTTTGTTTAACATATATCTATTAGTGTTTATGTATTGTGCTATAAAATGTAAAAATAAATCCAAATAATCATAGTAGAAATAAAGCAGTATGCACACATTAGTGTTTATGGTAAAGGGTGAAATAGCCAGGTAATGGGACAATGGAATAGCTGCAGGGAGACTCTGGTGCCATATTTTGGTTGTCTGTTCTTCAGTTTGTGTCTAAAAGTTGGTATAACACAATCCCATTGGTGTGGGCGGGATTACATAATGATATATGCAAATTTTATGTTAATCAGCACACCGATTTTTTACCTATTTTTCATGGGCCTTGTAGAGATTTTTGATGTTTCCAGGTTGAGAGGTATGATTCTTAGGAAGTCCTGAAGTGGATGAAAGCGCTAAATAAAGTATTACATTAGTTGTCCTTCGTGCGAGTCTTTTGAAGATCCATAATGAGCTGAGCAGATAGTCCATTACTCTATGACATAGCAACAAGGTCCTCTTCTTCTTCTTCTTTTGGCTTTTTCCCGGTTAGGGGTCGCCACAGCGGATCACCTTGTCCGCACATTGAATGGCAGTGGAGTTTTACGGTGTCGAGTTGCCAGCCCGGCGCCCAACCTTCCACAGAAGGCACACTCACACGCACACCTAGGGCCAATTTAGAGTGTCCAATCCACCTGCAGCATGTCTTTGGGATGTGGGAGGAAACCGGAGCACCCGGAGGAAACCCACGCGACCACAGGGAGGACATGCAGACTCCGCACAGAAGGCACCCCAGCCGAGGATCGAACCGGAGAACCTCTTGCTGTGAGGCAGCAATGCTAACCACTGCACCACCGTGGCCGCCCTGACATAGCAACAAGGTCAGACACCTGAAAAACAACTGTGTACTGATGAGCAAGTTGCACATCGCAGTCCACTGCAACACCAGCATATGAAAGTGAGCCAAAGGCACTGAAAAGACTGTAGCTGTCAAAAAGAAGAGAAGATGCAGAACAGTCCAAGTCTAGTTCCTTCACTGTATCCCTACTAGGCTGCCAGTAACATGACTTTCTTGGCCATCTGAATACACAGCAATGACTGATTCTGGACAAAATCTAATTCCAAGCCAAAATCACAGTCACTGAAACAGAATCAAAGGACTTGCCCCAGTCTGTGTTAACTCCCTCTGTCTGCAAACCAGACAATGCCTATTCCAGAGATACTAAAAGAGTGATTATGAAGGAGGGAGTAACAGCAACCCGTTATCTATGTAGTGGAACAAGTTTACCTTCTCCTACAAGAATTCAACCACAGTTGCTAGCACCCTGGTAAATACTCTAGTTCTATGGGGGATACTGCACAGCAACAGTCTGTATTGAAAGTGGTGCTCACTCACAGTGAACTGAAGGAATTTCATGTGCAGCCCCCCCCCCCCCCCCCAGACAATGACATGCCAGGAGGAGTCCATCATGTTCACGGACACCTACCAGATGCCCTTTTGCAAGAGAAACACAACCTTTTATAAAGTAACTATTTGGAACCTGACATGCTGGATGTTCTCACTGAAGTGACAGAGGATTAGGATGAGATGGAAGTCTTCTGCTCCTCAGTAAGAGATAGCAGAGGCAGTATCTTTAGCTGCATTCCAAAGAAATGGCAGATTCTACATTTCCTTTGAGGAACAGAGGCTATGCCTATCCCAACAATTTTGCAGATACAGTTTGGCATTTAAAAGGAGCCCTCTGGGGAAGGACCTCCTAATCTCTCCAAGACATGTCAGTCAACAACCGTGTGAAAAAGCCAATGGCCGTTTGTGATAGCCTCTAATTGGAGCATACTTACGAAACCTACCTTCCCAGCTGACAGCCCAAAAAAGGCTGGAGCTGCTGAGCTGGCGGGGTTCTTCCTCCTGGGAAACCTGACTAGCAGAATCAAGATAAGCATGCCTCACTCTTGAAGACACTCCTTAATCTGACTGGTAGGTATCAACTTCTTAGGAAATATGCCAAATATGCATGACAACAGAGGGCCAGAGGATCCGGAAGTACTCAACAGCAGTAAAGACTTGTTTCCATGTCTGGAGGTTGCTGACCAGGTCTTGTCAAATGGCTTTCAGATTTGCCTGCCAGAGCTCTTCCATGAGGGAGGAGGAACACTATTATGTACAAGTGCATGTCTGGGCCTACAGGCCCAGTCACAGTACAGGTACAAATTTACAATAAGCCTTATGGTTAAGCCCACTGTGTGTGTCAGAAATAGGCACCTGACCACCTCCTGCCTGAACTCATACTCCATGAATACTGAAAGTCCCTTCATTGTCTGATTAACAAAGATAAACCACAATTTAGTCAGGTGGAACAGACAGATGAGGGCTCTAAGCACCAACATGGCAGAAGAGAAAAATCTCCTGTCCACCCTATTCAGTGTTTTGGACTTCTGGTCAGGTAACAAGGTAGCAAGATGCTGCAGTCTTTGATATATGTGTAGGATCAAAGGAATCATATGTAGGACCAAAAAGATCATGCAGGAGTCCACTTCAGGATGCTTTGTCAGGATCTTGAACCATTCAGCTGGGGAGCCTGTAGAGGACACTGACACGGGAAACCATGGGAGAAGAATGATGCCACAATATAGAGACAAGATGATCAGCTTTAACAATTGGCTTAATTTCTGGTGTCATTCAAAGGGGATCCAGTGTCTGTCTGCCTGGGATGACATGCTTGACAAGCCACGCTGCTTCGCAAGGGACGGCTTGCACCTGTCACCCCTGGGATTCCGGATCTTGGCTAAGGCTCTTGCCACCCCCATAGTGCCTTTTTTAGGCAAGGCTCAAATTCTAAACCTACCACCCTAGAAAACAAAAATGGGAAGAAACTGAGGGTAATGCTGCTCAATGCCAGAAGTCTAAATCTCAAAATGCACACACTCGAGGCCCTTCTCAGTATGGAGAACATCGATGTCTGTGCTGTAACTGAAACCTGGTTCAAGGCTCCTGAGAGCACCCTGGCACTATCAGCTTTTACCTCATATCATGCGTTCTGGCCCCAAAACCCGGACCACACCACAAAAGGAGGGGGTGTATCCATATTCATAAAGGATACCCACACCTCCAGGTTGGTGGCAACGCATGAAGCTTCGGAAACCATCCAGGTGCAACTAACCATAGGCAAAACTGCTCTACAATTTGTAGCATGCTACAGGCCACCCTCTCAAACTCAGGAACCCCACACAGCCTTCCTGAAGACACTGGAGGGTATAAAATGCATCTCCAAACACCATCATTTTGGGTGACTTCAACTACCCGAATATAGACTGGGAACATTACTCAAGCCCTAACTTTCTAGCCCAACGGTTCCTGGAGTTCATAAACTCAAATGCCATGGAACAACTAGTCACTGTTCCCACGAGAGGAGAAAATATACTAGATCTCATTATCACAAACATGGGGACAAAATGCTCCACACCGGAAGTATATCCCTCATTGGTGAGATCTGATCATAAACTAATCTCACTGGAAATCCGCATCCCGCCCCCACCCCAAACAAAAAAGACCACAGTGAAGAACTTCTCTAAAGCAAACTTCACACTACTCAAGACTGGTGTGGTATCCTTCAAGGCCACTGAGCCAGTGGAAACCACAACCCAAGCTGCGGAAGCCCTTACAAATGCCTTCTATGAACACCTCCAGGACTGCATGGATCAGGCAATCCCAAATAAAACCAAGACTCTTTCCACCAAGGGCAAACGTCCAGTCTGGTGGACCCCAGCCATTAACAAACTTTACAATAAGAGGAGAAAGCTATTACATGATAGAACAAAATCCATAAAAGGGAAGTCACCCCTGATCATTATTAGTACAAAAATACGAGCACTCATAAAATCAACTAAGGCCAATTTTGAGAGAAAAATTGCCATGGATTCAAAAGACAATCATAAGGCCTTTTTCAGCTATGTTAGGAACCTGGGTGGAAACTCCCAGATATGCTCAGAATTAGTCCAAAATGATACAAAAATCACTGAACCCACAAACATTCCCAACATACTGGCAGACAGGTTCAGTGCAAACTTCACCCCCCTCTGCCCCCCTAAAGGAGAGATAACTATCCCAGCGGAGTGTAGCGTCCTAGACATCTCAAATGCGCAGGTGAAAGCTGCTCTCTCTAAAGCTAAAAACACAGCATCAATGGGACCGGATGGTGTCCCCGGCTGTGTGCTACACGAGCTCAATGAGGAACTAAACCCGCACATAAGGCAGCTGTTTAATCTCAGCCTTACCACAGGATACATGCCCAAGGAGTGGCGTACGGCAACTGTGGTCCAACTCCACAAAGGCGGTGCCTCTACGGACCCTGGTAATTACCGCCCCATAAGCTTAACAAGTCTAGTCTGCAAAGCTATGGAGAGGATCATAATGGAGCTCATAAACAAAGATATAGGGGACTTGCAGACATTGGACCCGACCCTGTTTGGCTTTGTCAAGGGCAGATCATGCCTTTTGAACTTGGTCGACTTCTTCGAAACAGTCACCAAGGTCATTGATGAGGGAAAGGCAGTCCATACAGCCTACCTTGACCTTGCAAAGGCTTTCGACACAATACCCCACTCGGGTATTGTAGAAAAACTTACCAGCTTAAATGTAAACCCATATGTCACAAGATGGGTTGCAAACTGGCTTAAGGACAGAACCCACAGGGTTAGAGTTGCTGACGCTATGTCAGACTCCAAGCCGGTCTCAAGTGGTGTCCCACAGGGCTCGGTCCTTGGCCCCCTATTGTTCGGCATCTACTTCTTAGAAGTACAGGCCAACATGGGAGGACTTTGGCTGACAAAGTTTGCAGATGACTGCAAACTGGGCGCCATAGTGGAAAGTGCATCGGACACGGATATCCTTCAGAGGGGACTCACGGAAACTGATAGCTGGTGCTAGAGCCATGGCCTGAAGTTAAACGCCAAAAAATGTATAGTTATACCCTTCGGGAAAAACAAGGTAACCCAAGCTACCATATAGGTGGCAATCCACTAAGCACAGAAGAGGTTATCAGGGACCTGGGGACCCAGGTTGACAGTGGCCTTTCTTTTGACACTCACGTTGCTAAAGTGGTTAGAAAGACCTTCTACATTTCCCACCTTATCATGAAGGGATTCACATCCAGATCTAGTAAGGTCATTGTTCCCCTGTACTCTTCACTTATCAGACCAATGATCGAGTACAATGCCCCATTCGGGATGCATCTCACCCGACATCTGCAGCAATTGGAGAGACCCCAAAAGTTCCTCACCAAAAGGATAAAGGGACTCCAAAATCTGTCATATGCTGCCAGATTGAAGAAACTCCAGCTCTATTCAGTCGCATACCATCTGCTCAGAGGTGACATGTGCCTGACATACAAGGCCATGTCCAACCCGGAATTAATGGACATGCTCCACCTCAAAAAATCCAAATCCACCAGAACCACTAGAGCAAGCGACTTAAACCTTAGCACGGATATAAATAGGACGTGCTGGAGGGATAGATTTATCACTCAGAGACTCCCTATGCTGTGGAATAAAATCCCGGTCCATGTGAGGCAAAGCACCTCGCTGGCTCTGTTCAAGAGAAATCTTAACCTGTGGATGGGAGATTGTAGGTTTACCCCGGGAATCATCTCTGTGTCACTGCTGGACAGAGGCACAACAAACTAATGGGCACAGTATTTTTTTATATAAGGGGTGGCGTAAGCCACAAAACTTTGGGCTAGGCTTATAAATGCCTTAGGGCAGATAGCCTAGTATAAACCTATGAACCTAAGTATCTGTGTGGCTATAATGTCATTTAATAAGTCCTCCTTGTTAACATACTGCACAAACAGAATGACTCAAGGCTAATTGTTTTCCACATAAAGCATTTCTGAGAGTAATGAATGGGGGCTATAGGTCAGTCCATAGTAGACTTCATAAGACTTTGGGTTATCCCAAAGTAGACATCATATGGAAGGAATACATGGGAGACATGTCTCATTGTCCTTATCTGCCTTCACAGAAGATGGTCTTTGAACCATTCGAGTCCCTCCAGGATGTAAAATGTGGAGACCCCCCCCCAAAAAAGCAACATTTAAGGCATGCTTATGCATAGTTAGGCAAGCAAAAGGTTCACACTATGTGGCTGGCAACAGGGTCCTGTTTACACAGGCACATTTATCAAAGATGTCAGGAGGAGATGAGAGGCCTAGACTAGATCTAGCACCAGCTGTGTTGCTGAAGCTGATCGGTCCTCCTCACTCTGAGTCACTAAACCCTGCTGGTCCCAGAGACAGACCTGGCTCCATGTGGGGCTTGGAGAAGGCAGGTCACCACTGTGCTCATCCTGTAAGTCCAACGGAAGGATGTTGTTTATACCAGTGGACACACACAAGTTGTTTGCTGGAGTTACTCCTCTTACAGGCTCGTCACTGTCCATTGAAGTGGAAGACAAGACTTAAATAGACCTTGATACTTGAAGGGAAGAATGTATTATACAGGGACTATGAGGCTGTTTCAGGGAAGGACTTGCCTGCAGAAAGGTTTACTAGCATCTGCCCTCCACTTCTTTCATCTATGAAGGTGGTCCATCACAGCCTTTATACCATAGTAGGGATTCTCCTGCCTATATCCCTGATGGGAATTCTCAACTGCTACTATTCTGTAACTAGAAACATAGACCAGAATACTGAAAAGCCTCGACTAAACAGGAACAATTAATCATTTACAGTACTTCCTGTCTTTAATGCATCTTCCAAATTCAGAGATACAGTCCTCAAAACATGTTGATGGGTTTCAATACGATGCACTCCTGTGCAACATCTTCAAGTTCTTCACACTTCTGAAACAAACTGACACTTACATGAATTCCTGAAGGCAAACTTAGGATCTTAAATGGTTTGCTGTTTAACCTATCTTCCTTTTGTTAAGATTGCTGAGAGTCACCAAATTTCTTTCTCCCATCACTTTCTTTACAGACAGTTATAAAGGTACCTTCATACAAGACTAACTACCATTCTGAATCAGATCCTAAAAGGCAAATTCTGGCTCTTCTAGAAAGATAATCCTCATTGGAACTTGTTGATTCCCTCATAGGCCCCACAACAAGACAAGTAAACACTTCTTTACACACTAGCTCCTCTAACAGACTTGCCAAATGAATCATTCACCAATTCATTTTTTTAAGTTATCAGTGTACAACAGCAACAACTTCATCATCTATGACAACTAGTCTTCTGGGAATGGCCAGTGCGAACTTCTCCATTATGAATAATAAGCAAATTGGTATTCTAAATGAAATTTCCAATACAGACCAGCTGTTTCACAACTCACAGTGATTGCAATCATGTATTCTAATGCCTTCTAAAACTACTGCATCCATACAAGTTAGCTGTCCTTTTGGGCTTTGAAAATCAGTGTTCACTAAAAGAAAGGCATCCTGGGTGAAAACATCCCTTCTCCAAAAATAAACAAAAGAGCAAACACCAAACAGATAAATGAATAAAACTGCATTATGAACAATCCACTGTACTGTGAAGAACGAGAGTAATGGGTTCATCAAAAAGGGTCAATGTGGCCAATCTTAAACAAAGAATATTCAGCTTGCTGAATATCCCAGTACTAATATGGCAAGAAATCAACAACCTTGCTAGAAGAAATAAATCCAAACCCTCCTATCTCCCTCCAAGTTACAGTCAAGTTGCCATAATATCAGACTGGATATGCAGGTCTGTTCTTGTCAACCAAAAGGACTAGATCCACTTTAGTCAACTCCGCATACAAAATTTTCTCAGGCAAAAAGCCCCTTCTGTTTGACTCACAATGCTCTGTCAATCAGCTTCTTCTCAAGAGTTCTGTTCTGCCATTCTGGGGCAAATCAGAAACAGTTACCACAATTAATGTGGGCCATGTCTGTTCTGAGGAATGGTGAAGGAGGGTGAACACATTGAGAAAGATGGAACCGCTCATCCAGCTCTAACACTGCAATAACTAAATAAATTTTGTATTGGAGTAGTTGCAGTTCAATACATCCTTGAGAACCATTAGCACACAACCTCAAACTCTTCCTTCTGGGAATATGCTCCAAATAACTGTGGCCTCAAATGAAAAAGTAGATCTAGAAATTGCACCCAGCTTATATTGCCATCTGAACATACTCAAACTCACTTACCAGTTGCACAGATATCATCCAAGGATGGATTCTTGTGAAAGGACTGTGCACCACTGCCCAGGATGAGTGAGCTCCTGGCACGGAAGGCAAAGGTTTATTGCATTTTTGTAACTGGATCTAACACAGTCAATCATCTGGACAACATAATTTTAAAGACCATGGATCCCAAATCCTTTTTAAAAATTCTATAAACAATTATGAATCCTTTCCGAGAGATTGGTTCTATTACGGTAGAATCTGAGATGCATGTGGACAGCCATACAATGCAACAAGTTCTCAGTTTTGTTTGAGAAATTTGGAAAGAATACAAGTTAGCAGACTAACTGAGATTCATCTCAATACCTACTAAGGGCTTAAATGATAGATTTGTTTGCAAAGGTGCTCTATCTTTAAGAAACACCAAGCATGGAAGACTGGATCACAAACACTAAATGACAAACTCTTCTAGTCAAAACAATGGACAGCAGTGTGACAAAGGAGGGGTACTGCCAGTACACATATCTGGAAGTTTGTAAATAATTATGTCTTTTGTGAATATCAACATGATTTATATAAGATGCTTGTTACAAATGTATTACAACTGTATGTCATGTATACACCAAACTGCTGGTACAGAAGTGTGTGTTGAAAAGGTTTTTGCAAAGTGCTGTTTGAAATGTAACCACAGTGTGCCCTACTGGAATAGAACAGAAATGTACATGCAATAATGTAACTGTTAAAATGTACATATTTTAACAGTGGAAAATGGAATACAGGAGGTTAACTTCAGAAAAATAGCTGAAATTAAATTACTTTATGGCTACACAATAAAATATGGTATATTTTAGTTTCATTGCAGCAAGAGACACAATGCCTGTACCAGGAAACGTTCTGAATTGTATTTAGGGTGAAATAATAACTAGTCTTGAAATGTGGAGGAATGCCATTGTTTTATGACTTCCAGCATCTGCCAAAGATCTGATGCCTATTTATTTTCACAGGTAGATGCTAAATACTGCCAGCTTCCAGCAGTGGGGGGTTTCACCTGGGACAGAGTCAGATGACAAGAAATGGTGTCATTCTGCAAGCTATCCTAGCAGTAATATTTGAGATATTAATTTGAGAACTCTCTTAGAGGCAGCACATTCTGTATTCTGTCTTGGACCTGACAAGAACCATTCACCACAACATCTGCCTTGCTCTAATTTAAGTAAGTTAACTAGCGTATAATAATTTTCTTAGATACAGTCAGGAATATCTTAAAGTTTAGTTTAGACATTTTTTTTTCTTTATTTGAGACTGTCCTGCAATGTTGTTTTAAATATTTCCTGTGATTTTAAACTCTGATGTCACTGTGAATATATGTTTAGTATTGTCTTGTTCTTTTATTATTTACTATTAAATATATTTAAACCGTTCATTGTGGCTGACCTGTGCAGAGATATTTAAGTTTTGAGAGTACTTGCATATTTATTTAGTGACACTGTGTGGGCCAGTCCTAATAGCCTTGCTCTTGGTCAAACTACCATTTGTATGAATATTAATATTACACAGTAAGACAGGACACCCTTTGTTAAGGGCCTTAAAGTAGCTGATAAGGAGTTGACTGGTGGCAGCAGTAACTACCTTATAGCCAGTCAGCAGTGTTAAGATAGTTTTGCTGCAACCTTTTTGCATTCCAGCCACTTCTAAATGTATCAACTTCTTTTCCCTCATTCTTTGTCTGGAGGAGGTATCAGAGCTGCTGTCATCAAGAAATTGCCAAAGAATTCCTTTATGCTTTTCCCCTTTTTCTCTTTATTCCAAAAATCATTCAGAAAACTAAGCCACTAGGCTAGACTACTCTCATACGAAGACAGCTACAAGTCTGGTTCCTTCTGCTGTGGTCTTAAGTTCTTAAAAAATATGTATATCTTAGGCCTTTAAGAATCAACCTTTCCCATCAATCTCGAAAGCTTCACACAGATCTTCATTACAAACTCACTCCAGTTCCATTAATGGCGAGGGACCCTTCATGCCTTGATAGGACAGTCCAAATTGTCACTTCTAACCAGATGCCCTGTACTAGAAAAATATACAGGAATAAACAAACACGTTCCCCTAGACTGGTTACTTCCAAAGGTTTGAATCTTTTTATTGCTGTAGTGCCAGCAAGTATCTGTCATTCGGGAAGCTGACTATCCGCCCTTTTGCAGCAACAGCCACGGCAAACCTAAAGTTTGTGTCCTGGAAAACACTCTTTCTGGTTGTGACAACTTACCACTGGACCAGTAATCAAGGAGCTTCAATCCTCACCACTGGCACCAGTGGGGGACGTACACTGAAAGAATAACAAGTACACGCACAGTATTTCCAGATGAAGCTCTCTGCATGAAGTGCAATTTCCCTTAACAGCACACAGAGGCCACAGTCAGTCCGGGGTTGGTTTCTCCCTCTTTCTCCAGATCCCCAGTAAGGCTCCCCACTGGCAGAGCTGTAAAGTTGAGATCTCAGCTGAGTGATCAAGCCAATACCTACCAGCACCCTCTCTGTCCACACAGTGCTTCATATCCCTGCCCAAGCAGCTGACACACACACACACTCTTTAAGGTTTTATTTACACACATGCACACACACATATGCATGCACACACTCACACATGGATACACACACACACAACGCACACACATCTGGGAGAAGCTGGCACAGGTTTACTAGCTATGCCCACTTCTGCTCAGACTATAAGGTAGTTACCACAGCTAGTTTAAGGCCCTTAACAAAGGGTGTCCGATCTTACTGTGTAATATTTATATTAATACAAATGGTAGTTTGACAAGGAGCAAGGCTATTAGGAGTAGATCACAGAGTATTACCAAATAAACATGCAAGTACTCTCAAAACTTAATTATCTCTGCACAGACTAGCCACAATGAAAGGTTTAAATATACTTAATAGTAAATAATAAAAGAACAAGACAATACTAAATATATATTCACAATGACATCAGAGTTCAAAATCACAGGAAATATTTAAAACATTAACTGTATCTAAGAGGATTACTATACCCTAGCTAACTTACTTAATTAGAGCAAGGCAGATTTTTTTCCCCAAACATCTTTACTAAATTTTCACATATGACAAAGGCCCTCTAAAATTTATATAAATGAAAACATACAAAATTATACCACTTTAAGTTGCAAACAGTTTACATCACAGACACCCTTGAAAGAACTGTAGTTGCAAACATTATACATCACTTATAAACCTTCCAGTCATTGTTAGTTAAGCATTATATGGCTCATTCAAATCCTGCCCCTTAAACCTTGTTCCTGCTCTGCATATATTGTTCCTACAATTCCCATTTTTTCCTATGTAGTTTGTTCCTTCCCTTTTCTAAAGATCCTAATTCCAGTTGTTTTATCTCTGTTACTATATTCATTACTTCTAGTATAGTTGGTCTAGACTTTGATTTCCATTTTCTAGCAACTGCTTTTTTTGTCAGCCACCATAATTAGACCCAACAAGGCGTTACTGTGTCTAGGCAATTCTGATTCTGTATGATAACTCAAAAAATCATCTTCCCAGTCAGTCCAATCAATTCACTCAGCATGTCCGACAGAGTGGCCTGCACAGAATCACTAAAGTTGTCAGCTCATTACACTCCCAAAAAAATATGTTCTCAGCTACCTCTTTCCCTTCTGGGACCCCCAAGCACATATTCACTTTGCAAATCAAATTCTAGTCCCCACCTATAAGTAATATTCCTTGCTGAAAGCTGATAATTTCTCCCAGAATTTTCTTAAGCTCCATTATAGCATTTTTCGGTGGAATATAAATACATGCCAGTGTAATCCAAGTGGTTAATTTCCCAGAGGATGTTCCAGGAGTTTGCTGAATTACGTTTTCGGCAACGTGGTCTCAATTTTAGGTGATTTGAAAAAGTGGTAATTTGATTATTTAAAGTTGATCCATATATATATATATATATATGCATATATATATATATATATATATATATATATATATATATATATATATATATATATATATATGTATATATGACCTTAAAAAGGAGAACGTGGGTGGCAAAGCCCTCCAAATGATAGGAAGGGTGAAGAAGTTTGCCACCATACAAAAAAATCATTCTAGTGTATCAAATTTTAGACTGGAATCAAGTAATTTAAGATTTGGCTTTTATTGATTCCATTTTTGCATTTAAGTCTGTTTATCTTTAGTTGTATAATAAATATCTGTGGCCTACAAAGGGCATATATAGCCAAGTTAACTTTCTTGTACACTAAAAATAAAATACAAAACTCTGATATCTACAAAACCCCAAAAAAGTCAGCATTACCAACAGCTGCACCTTTTAGAACTTGTTTCATAGGCTCTCCAAGAGTCAGACAAAATTAGTTTTCAGGAAGACTATTTTCCACTTCTGTAGATAAAGATTTTAAGAAAGTTTCGGACTTTTTGCAGGTGCAGAGTAAAATGTTCTTTACTAATAAATTCTAATATACCTACAACAAATTCTTACCATTTCCAGGATGGGGGTCTGCATGGATGAATCCTGTATAGAATATCTGTTCTGCAAACACCCGAATTAATTTATCAGCAACCTGTAAACAAATAAGAAAGAACTGAAACCAGGCAATCTTGGTAAACTAGTCTGCAGTTTACCTGCTTGAGGAATAGCTATGCAAAAAAATATTAATGAATGTGCAGTTTATTTATATGAACAATGGATGTACATATATAAATTCATGAAGAAAAGGGTCTATATCAGTTAACTGAAAGCTTAATTGATCATTTAAGCAAATTTTTTCCCATGGAAAAGGACATAGTTGGCCATCATCAGGAGTTTGCCCTTTTCCCCACTGTAGTACGATCTTGGAGTTGGTATATTAAGTTGGGGGGGGTGTAGGGGCAAAGCCCCCCACTTTGCAGAGTTTTAAATTTTGTTTTGTTATGGTCAGTGGGTTGGCAACTAGTTTTTTTCCCTGAGAAAGAGTTTGCTTAAACGATCGTTCGCATAATTGAACTTCCCCCTTACTTGGGTTTAAGAAACAGTGATTAGTTCAATTAAGCTTTCAATTAAATGATATAGACCCTGAAGAAACATGGCAAGTCAATCATGAATTCATTTTACTTCTATTATCCCAGGATGAAAAATTATGAACAGTATTTTTGCCAGGAAGTATAGTATGAAGTTCTGATGGTACAGTAAACATTGCATGGAATGTCCTAGTTAATGTCACACTGTGTTATTACAAACATTCTGTAGTAATGTTTCTTAAAGAAAAAAAGCTGATTCAGTTTATGTCAGACTAGTGAGAGACAGTGCAACAGTGACACCTTCTAAAACCAAGAAACGATAGTAAAACAAGTCATATACAACAGGTACTAAATGCCTGATTTGTTTGGGCATGCATCTGATTTTTGTAACACAACAGGGCTGCTGAGACCAATTAGTCCGTTTTACAGAAAGGCAACAGTACACAGTTATATGACAGATACTTCAGTCTACCATTAGATCCAGCCCTTCTAGGTTCATAGGTAGGTACTGGGCTATCTGCCCGAAGGCATATATTAGCCCAGCCGCGTTGTGCGGTATTCACAGCCCCTTTGGTTAGTTCCTTAAGCCCTTGATGTAGCAGCTAGTACCCTTGGCCCCTATCTAGTAGAGCTGTTGGTATGATCCCTGGTGTGAACTTTCTGTTACCCATCCACTCGTCAAGGTTCCTCTTGAAGAGTGATAGTGAGGGGCTTTGTCTTATGTAGATCGGGACCTTGTTCCATAGCAAAGGAAGTCTTTGTGATGGGAATCTATCCCTCCAGCATGTTCTATTCATTGTTGTGCTGAGGCTTATATCCCTAGAGCGTGTAGCTTGAGTGGATTTGGTTTTGCTAAGATGGAGCATGTTCAACAGTTCTGGGTTGGACATGTCCCTGTATGTTAGACAGAGATCGCCTCTGAGAAGGCGGTATGCAACAGAGAAAAGCCTTAGTTTTTTCACTCGTGCTGCATAGGGCAACTATTTGAGGCCAGTAATCCTCTTAGTGAGGTACCTCTGTGGTCTCTCCAGCTGCTGGAGATGCATAGCCAGGTACATTCCAATTGGTGCATTGTACTCAATAATGGGTCTGATGAGGGAAGAGTAGAGGGGCACCACTACATCCTTAGATCTTGATGTGAACCCTTTTGTGATCAGATGAGTCACAAAGAAGGATTTTCTAACCACCTTGGAAACATGGTTATCAAAGGAAAGCTATCTACTTGGGTCCCTAGATACCTTATTACTACTTCAGATTTCAGGGGGTTACCTCCTATGTGGTAGTTTGCGGGTACTCTGTTTTTTCCAAAGGGGATTACTACGCATTTTTTAGCATTTAGCTTGAGACCATGGCTTTCACACCATGCATCAGTCTCATTAAGGCCCTTCTGGAGGATATCCATGTCGGCCGGAGACTCTATGCCACAGCCCTTCAGTGCTTGCCTGTACTTCAGAGAAGTATATGCCAAACAGGAGGGGCCCCAGGACAGAGCCCTGAGGCACACCGCTCGTTACTGGTCTGTATTCGGACATGTATCCCACTACTCTTACTTTGTGGTTTCTGTCTGAGAGCCAAGTTTGTGATCCATCTTGTGACGTAAGGGTTTATGCCCAGGTTGGTGAGTTTATCAATAATACCCAAATGGGGAATGGTGTCAAATGCTTTAGCAAGGTCAAGGTAAGCCGTGTGTACCTCCTTTCCCTTATCTATAGCCTGAGTAACTGTCTCAAAGACGTCCACCAGGTTCAGGAGGCATGATCTGCCCTTGACGAAGCCGAACTGTGTGGGGTCAAGTGTTTGGAGGTTCCCAATCTCTCCATTTATGAGTTCCATAATGATTCGCTCTATTGCCTTACAGGTCAGACTGGTCAGGCTTATTGGTCAGTAGTTCCCAGGGTCGGTTGTGGGCCCACCCTTGTGCAGCGGAACCACCGTTGTTGTGTGCCATTCTATGGGCACATATCCTGTCGAGAGGCTGAGACTGAACAGGGTATTCAGATGTGGGGTTAATTCATTTTGGAGCTTGCGTATGACACAGACCGGGACACCATCTGGTCCTATAGAAGCAGTGTTTTTAGCTTTAGATAGAGCCTTATTAACCAAAGTATCAGTAATAATTGGAGTTACACAATCCCCTGGAATAGTAATAGGCCCTGTAGGTGGTGAGGGGGGGGGGGGGAGGATTTGCACTGAAACTGTCAGCCAAGATGTTGGCAATGCCAGTGGGGTCAGTGTATTTTGTTCCATTTTGTACTAGCTCAGAACAGACCTGAGCGCTGCCATTTAGGCTTTTGACGTAACCATAGAAGGCCTTATGGTTATCCTTGGCATCCTTGGCAACTTTCTTTTCGAAATTGGCTTTAGTTGACTTGATGAGGGCCCTCAATTTCTTACTAAAGCTGATCAGGGAAGATTTTTCTACTTGAGATTTGGCCTTTTTTTGTATAAGTCTCCTCCTTTCATTGTATAGTTTGCTTATGGCCAGGGTCCAGACTGGTTTCTTCTTGCTTGAGGAAGGAGTCTTGATTTTATTTGGGATAGCATGGTCCATGCAATCCTGAAGATGTATATAAAGTGCCTTGGTGTAGGATTTTGCATCCTGGATATCATTATCCTTCTGCAAGGGAATAGTGAAGCTTTCCACATAGTCTAAAGTTTGCTTTGGAAAAGTTTTTTACAATGGTTTCTTTGCCTAGGGGAGGTGAAGGGGTGAGGATGTCTAGGGTTATCAGTTTGTGGTCTGATCTGACCAGAGAGAGAGTGATAACGGGTGTGGTACAATGGGCGCCCATATTTGTGATGACTAAATCCAATATGTTGTCCCCTCTAGTGGGAGAACATACCAGTTGTTCAAGGGCATTTGAATTTATAAATTCTATGAACCGCAGGGCATAGGAGTTAGAACTTTGGTAGTTCGCCCAGTCTATACCAGGTTAGTTGAAATCACCCAAAATGATGGTGTTGGGTAGGACCTTTATATTTTCCAATGCCTCAAAGAATGCTGAGTGAGCATCTTGGGACATGGGGGACATGGTGGGCGATTTATAACAGGCTATGACTTGAAATGTGGTTTTGCCTGCTGATAGTTGCGCATGGATGATCTCTGGAGCATCATGCTGCGCCACTAACCTGCAGATGTGGGTATCCTTGATGAATATGGGTACACCTCCGCCCTTTGTACTGCGATCCGGCAACTGAGGCCAGAAGGTATGATATGAATTGTAACCTGGTAGTGCTGGGGTGCTCTCTTGAGCCTTGAACCAGGTTTCCGTCACTGCACAAACATCAATTTTCTCCATACTGAGGAGTGCCTCAAGTGCGTGCATTTTGAGGTTGAGACTTCTGGCATTGAGTAGCATTACCCTTAGTTTTTGGTTACCTGTGCTGGTTACGGTGGTTGGTTTGTCCTTTGAGCCTTGCCTAAAAAAGGCACTATGGGGATGGCAAGAGCCTTGGCCAGTATTCGAAAGCCTAGGGGTAACAAGTGCAAACCATCTCTGGCAAAACAGCGAGGCTTGTCTATCATGTCATCCCAGGCAGACAGACACTGGATCCCCTTAGAATGACACCAGAAGCTTAGAATGACACCAGCTTAGAATGACACCAGAAGCTTAGCCAATTCTTCCTTTCTTTAGTGGTTGCAAACTACTGCTGAAGCACAACCTTTTTCCCCCCTTCTTTGTCAGAAAAACACATAAACTTCATTACAGCAAAAGTTGCTCTGCAACTAAAAATCGTCCACAAATTCGTCAGTCTTCTTACTCCTGATGCCTGCTGCACCACTGCCATTAATATATTACTTCTTACACTGGAGTATGCACTTCCCACAGCTGCCTTCTTTCTTGACTGTATACCATTAGATTTACTAACCGCAGAACATCACCATGCCAGTATTACCAAAGCTAAATGTCTCCTTAACACTACTAGGAGGGCTTCTTATTTATTCAGTGCACTGATCTGTAAGCAACTCAAGGATAGAAATCATCCCCCTGCTGGGTAACAAATTATCATTATATTGCACACCCTATATTCTACGTAATAACATATCATCTGCGCCAACCTAGGTTTTCCTTAGCCTACTGTAAAACCACTTTCCTAAAACTTGTCCCTTAAGTTTGCAATAATCTTCCATCTGGTATTAAGTTACAGAATGCTGCACAATTTAAATATAAACTGAAGGTGCACCTAAGGAATGAACATAAATGTAAATGTTTTAAGGGTGCTGGCTAACAGATGTAGCACTGTACTGCTGTATTTTACTGTGAAAATTAATCATGTTCATCTCTAATGTCTTTTTTGAGGCTGGACTCTATTGTGTTCCTTCGAGAAATATGTGTTTTAAATGTACATATATTCCCTGTTATTACATGTGTAAAATTAAGCATATTACTCCAATGTCTATTCAAGTTTGCAATTTAAGATTATTGTAAATGTTATGAAGAATATATGACCGTTTCACATGTTGTGCTGCCTTAATGCTTGAACAGTGTATGAAAAAGTTTCTGTATCAGCTCACCATCCAGGTTAACAAATGCTACAAACAAAAACAAACAGCATACTTCTCAAATGTCCTTGTATTTGCCTTTAACATTTCTTTTGCACCTCACAAAATGTGCAGTTTGAATCATGGAGACCAAAATTACTAAATAATACTTCAGAAATATAGTATGAGCAGATGTGAGACATCTGGTGTGGTACTTATGCAGTAATCAAATAATACTTCAGAAATATAGCATGAGAAGATGTGAGATATCTGGTGTGGTGTTTAAGCAGTAACCAATACTACAGGTATGAGCTGTACACTACCGACCCTTAAGTGCTACACTAAGAATACAAACGGTATAGCCCAAAGGGGTAAAATAAGAAAGAGTGGGTAAATACTGCCCAGGTCATTCCCCAGCAATAATTACCGCTATTACACTTTGGTATAAAGTGTTTAGAATATTTTTTTCTTAATTATATATATATATATATATATATATATATATATATATATATATATATATATATAAATAGGATCTATCCTAGTCGGACTTTCCTGGTCAACAAATAAATAAGTATATACATATATAGGGTGTCACAGGGTTGGGAGGGTGGCCTAATGGTTAAGGTGTTTGCCTTACAAACACAAGGTGCAAGGTTTGAGTCTCACAAGGGATAATTGGCTAAGCTTAAAATGGCTCGTAAGGGCAGTTAGCTTAGTACTAATCTATGAACCTAATATATATATATATATATATATATATATATATATATATATATATATATATATATATACACAGACACACACACACACACACACACACACACACACACACACACACACACAGACACACAGTGGATATAAAAAGTCTACACACCCCTGTTAAAATGCCAGGTTTTTGTGATATAAAAAAATGAGACCACAATAAAACATTTCAAAACTTTTCCCACCTTTAATGTGACCTATAACCTGAACAATTCAATTGAAAACCAAACAAATCTGTTAGGGGGAAAATATAAAGAATAAAAAACGTAAAATAAGATGGTTGCAAATGTGTGCACACCCTTAAACTAATACTTTGTTGAAGCGCCTTTTGATTTAATTACAGAATTCAGTCTGCTTGGGTACACACCTGCCATCAATTAAAGAGAGTTTGATTAACCCCAAATAAAGTTTAGCTGTCCTAGTAGGATTTTCCTGACATTTACTCAGTTGCCTGCTACAGCAAAAGCCATGGTTCGCAGACAGCTTATAAAGCATCAAAGGGATCTCATTGTTGAAAGGTATCAGTCAGGAGAAGGTACAAAAAAATTTCCACAGCACTGGATATACCATGGAACACAGTGAAGACAGTCATCAAAAAGTAGAGAAAATATGAGACAACAGTTACATTGCAAAGAACTGGATGTCCCTCCAAAACTGATGAAAAGACAAGATGAAAACTGCTCAGGGAGGCTGCCAAGAGACCTACCGCAACAATGAAGGAGCTGCAGGAATTTCTGGCAAGTACTGGTTGTGTACTACATGTGACAACAATCTCCCATATTCTCCATATGTCTGGGCTATGGGGTAGGGTTGCAAGACGGAAGCCTTTTCTTACACAGAAAAACATCCAGGCCCGGCTAAAATTTGCAAAACAATACATCAAGTCCACAAAAAGCATGTGGGAAAATGTGTTATGGTCGGATGAGACCAAGGTTGAACTTTTTGGTCACAATTCCAAAAGGTACATTTGGCGCAAAAACAACACTCCTCATCACCAAAACAGCACCATCCCTACGGAGAAGCATGGTGGTGGCAGTATTGTGCTTTGGTGTTGCTTTTCTTCAGCTAGAACTGGGGCTTTAGTCAAAGTGGAGGGAATTATGAACAGTTCCAAATACCAGTCACTTCTGGCCCAAAACCTTCAGACGTCTGCTAGAAAGCTGAAGATGAAGAGGAATTTCACCTTTCAACACGAAAATGACTCCAAGCATAGATCCAAATCAAAAAAGGAATGGCTTCACCAGAAGAAAATTTAAGTTTTGGAATGGCCCAGCTAGAGCCCAGTAAAAAATCTGTGGGGTGACCTGAAGAGGGATATGCACAAGAGATGCCCTCGCAATCTGACCAATTTAGAGCACTTTTGCAAGGAAGAGTTCGGAAATATTGCCAAGTTAAGATGTGCCATGCTGATAGACTCCTACCTAACAAGACTGAATGCTGTAATTAAATCAAAAGGTGCTTCAACAAAGTATTAGTTTAAGGGTATGCACACTTATGCAGCCAGCTTTTTGTACGTTTTTTATTTTTCTCCTAACAGATTTGTTTGTTTTTCAATTGAATTGTTCAGGTTATAGGTCACATTAAAGTTGGGAAAAGTTTTGAAGTGATTTAGTGTAGTCTCATTTTTTTATATCACCTGGCATTTTAACAGGGGTGTGTACACTTTTTATATCCACTGTGTGTGTGTGTGTGTATCTGTAGATATATATATATATATATATATATATATATATATATATATATATATACATATATACACACACACACACACACATATATATATATATATATATATATATATATATATATATATATATGTGTATATATATATATATATATATATATATATATATATACATATACATATATATATATATATATATATAAATATATGGGTCCCCTTCAAAACATCTAAAACTCATAACATCTAATTTCATAACATTGAGACCAGAACATCTAAAACACATAACATTGAATTTCATAACATCTTAACAGTACAAATCACATGAAAATAACATCCCCCTCCAGATATAAGGACACCAAACTACCAAACACCTACGTTTCTGCAGGGGAGCTTGATACAATGGGGTTAGGAAATTAACTTTTTCCGACTGTAGTGTGATCTTCGAGTTGGTATATTTAATTTACAGGGGGTGGGGGGGGTGCAGGGGGGCTTGCCCCTCTGCATAAACGTAGTAATAAGTGTGTTTGGTAATTTGGTCTTGTTATATGTGGAGGGGATGTTATTTTCTTGTGATTTGTAGTGTTAGATGTTATGGGTTTTAGATGTTTTGGTCTCAATGTTATGAAATTAGATGTTTGATATCTATATATATATATATATGTGTGTGTGTGTGAGTTTACCAGGAAAATATTTCATTTTAATATGTTGTTTTATAATGCTATGTCTTTAAGACTCAAGTGGTTGGGTTGGGCTATAAAAGAGTTTGTCACATGTTTTTTGAATGTCTGAAAAAGGCTGGTATTTTCTAGCCAAAAGCGCTTAATGGAGTAAAGTTTTAAAAGGTGTGTTTTAAAATTTTTATTTTATTTTACATTTGTTAACCGGGAAAGTTCGACTGGACGCAGGTCCATTTTTAGCGGAGGCCCGGGGAGAAAAGCTCCAAGCAAACAGTACAGTTCCACACAATCATAGTAATAATATACATACAGGATACATATGAGGACTACAATTGAGTGTAGATAGCACTAAGCACAAATATAGGTACAAAAATTGTATATCATAACAGATCATTCAGTATATATGAAAAATAGTAGATGTATAGATTTATATAGGTATAAAGGATAGAACCCTTGTTTTTTTTTGTTTTTTTAGGTAGCAGCCATTTGATACTTAACAAAATTCTAGCAAATTTGTAGCAACAGGACATAGGGAGCAGCCATTTGCTCCCTAGCAGAATCCTAGCACCAGTGCAGTAATATGGCTTAGCCTGGGGAGCAGCATGTGCAATGCTAGTTAGATATGTAGTGGGTTTTGAGAAGTTTTTTAAATTGGGAAGTAGTAGTGGTAGAAGTTAAGTGGCTTGGGAGTGAGTTCCAGGTTCTGGCAATGGTGCAGGCAAAGAGAGATTTACCTGCATCATTTTTGTGTTTGATGACATTTATGTGGTTCTGATGACTAGATCTTAGGGTCCTGGTGGTGGTGTAGGGGTGAATTATGCTTTGAAGTGCTGTTTTTTTTCAGGGAAGTAGCAGAGTTTATGCACTACTGAGAGTTGGTTTAGTAAGAGTAGTTTAGAAAGTTTGAGTCAATTTAGTTGCTTAAGGGCAAGACAGTGGTGGGACCTATGCAAGGAATCAGTAGCAAATCTAGCAATCTTGTTGTAGCAGGATTCCAATTTGTTTATTTCACTGTGACGAAGATTAGTGAAGATAGGGGAGGCATAAAGGAGAATGGATAAAAGGTGAGTTCTTGTTAAGGTGGCCTTAGTAGGTCTAGTGATGAACTGTCGATTTCTGTAGAGACAACCGAGCTTTTTGCTATCTTTCTTAATTGTTTGGGCTATATGAATGTCAAATCATAGATTATTGTCGATTTCTACACCTAATAGTTTTATGTGTGCGGTTGGGTTAATTTGAATACTGTCTCTAGATATTATGGTAAAGTCATTATTTGGTGGAGGAGATCTACCAGGGCCAAAGAGAATGAGTTTAGTTTTTTTGGGGTTAAGAATAAGTTTTATGTTAGTGAACCATTCTTCAGCTAAGGAGAAGTTTTTTTGGGTTATAGCTTTTAGTTCCTTTAGGGTAGGGGAGGTACATATAATGATGGTATCATCTGCATATTGCACAACTGAGGCAGTGGGTGTGGATGAGGATATTTGGTTAGTAAATAGCGAGAATAACAGAGGTCCTAGGATGGACCCTTGGGGAACTCCTATACCTACTGGTAAAAGAGGGGAAAGTTGCTCCTGCCAAATAACTGCCTGTTGACGATCAGTTAAGTAGTTATGGAACCATGATATGGTGGAGGAGCTTAAGTTAAGTGCTGCTAGACTTTCTAGGAGCATACTATGGTTCACCATGTCAAAGGCTTTTGATAAGTCTAGGAATACTGAAGATAAAAATAGATAATTGTTTCTATGGTGATTGATGATGTTGGTTAAGGAGAGTAGTGCTGTAGTAGTGCTATGGGAAGGTCTGAAGCCATGTTGGGATATGGATAGCAGGTAGCAGGTTATTTTTTAGTAGGTATTGCATTAGCTGGGAATGAATTACCTTTTCTAATATTTTTGATAAAGATGATAGGATTGCAATAGGGCGATAGTAAGTTCAAGGAACTTACCCCCTTTGTGCAGTGGAATAATGTGTGATATTTTCCAGGTGTTAGGTACTTGCTGTTCTGATATTGACCTATTTATGAGAATGGACACCGAGTAGGCTATTGCTTCAGCAGTTATTTGTAGGAAGTCTGCAGGTAGACTGCCAGCTGCCAGAGTGGTTGGCTTCAGCTTCTTGAGAAGTTTAGCAATAGTTTTAGTAGGGATTGGTTCTAAGGAGAAACTGGAGGTACTATTTGTTATGTGGGTGTGGGTTGGGGTATTTTTATGTAAAGGGCTGCTAGTAGTATTGTGGGTGTTGGCTAGGGCTTGGACTGTTTCAGTAAAGTATTTGTTGAATTGGGTGGGGATATTGTCATGGCTGTTGGGTAATACAGGGTTAGGAGTGGTAGATTTTCCTGGGTGCAGTAAAGTATTTATAGTGGCCCAGAATTTTTGCGGGTTGTTGGAATACTTATCTTGCATGGTTGTATGGTAGTTAGTTTTGTCTTGTTTTAATGGTGTGTTTCTTGCGAATTCGGCCTTATGGATTATTACTATTTTCTCAGTTTTTGGTTCTTGTTTGTTGCTAGTTTACCAGGAAAGTCTGTGTAGGTAAAGCCACTTTTTTAGAGGAGGCCTTGAGAGAAAAGCTTGACACTGCATACTTCCAAATGAGCTAATAGTAAATAACAGTCAGGGTTACATAACGTGGATCACGGTGCTACATACACAACACAGTATTTACAGCATGTCAAGCTCAGACACAACTATAGAACAGTTGATAAAGCACGTAAAACTGACACACATCAACAGAACATGCAGTGCCATTTTATTGTTTATGTAGATGCTCATACAGCAATATTAGCTCACAAAGAGCAGATAATGTATATGCATATTTACCCAAACTGTTAAATTCACTTGAGACCTGTAACCAGTATATTACTACAGTACATGGGTGACAATTCTGTCCTATTTATTCGATTTGACTTTATAATAAAGTGGGTAATTACTAATAGGTCTGGTACAATACCAGTGCTTCTATAATGATATGTATGACTTCACATACAGCATATGATTTACAATAAGAAGGGGTCTTAGTAATGAGGCCATTACAAGTGAGAAGTACTTGTTCAAAGAGATTTTAAATAGTAGACAAGATGAGATATTTTCTATTGCTGTTAGGATTGTGTTCCACAGTTTAACAACAGATACAGAGTATAAACAGTTACCACTATTATTTGCAGATTTTTTGAGAGTGTACAACGTGATAGTTTAATGAGCAGAGTTTGGTATGTATATGTTTATATACGTACACATCCTGTGTGGGGGGGGGGTACCAATTTAATAACTCACTGGTGAATGGTCATCTATTGGTACAAAGGATGTTGTAGACAGTCTTAATATGAGAAAAAGGCTATTACATTAGATATCTCCATCTGGTTAAGGAAGTGACGTGCCACAGTGATGTGTTTGGTTAATATGGTTACTTGCAAACTTTGCAATTTTATTATAAGACTGCGCCAGTTTAGCTGACAAGAGGACCGTAGGTTGCTGAGAACTGATGAGGTACACAGGAGACTAGGGAGAAGACAGGTCTAAGTTATAATCTTCTACAGCATAGTGTTTTAGGAATGGTTTCACTTTATAAGAATTTCACCTTTATGGTTAGCCTTTTTTTGAACTCCAGGTTGGATGTGTTAATTCAGTTCTATTATTAATGACTGATAACAGTGTTAAGTTGCAATACACTGACTTTTAGGTGAAAACACCATTATTTAAGTTTAATTTAGATTTAGGAGTATTTTAAATTGTTCCAACTGTTTTTGAAATTTTGCAAAGGAATGCTGCAAGTCATCCTGTATCTGTTTGGTTGAAGAGGCAGTATTATTCTGGGACAGGTACATTTAACCTTGAACATTTTTTACATTAATTTTCACTGTTGTGCTCAAAATACCTGTTACTGCTCTTTGTTTTATCATGGAGATTCTGAATTACTAGCTTGTACTGTAGCTGTGATGGCTGGCAGAAGACAGAAGCCATCATATACTGATTTGCCTTTTTTGTGTTTTCTCAGTATTTTGTTTTATTACACTGCCTCAGTGTCACACAATCTCTAATTAGTGGACCTAATGTGTCTCCATGTGTGGTCCTTCAGTCAGGCACAACCACTGAAGATGAATTCCACTAGTCTGCTATTACTGTTTATGCCATTGTTTTGCTCTGCGATCATGTTTACTTGTTCAGATTTACTCAGATGTCTAACATCAAAGAAGAACTCATTTCAGGTACATGTGATTGTAACCCAGCATAGAAGTAGTTCTGGAAGGTCTTTGAATCTTCTACACATTGCTGGGACAAACTCAATTTTATGCCATTTTATTTATTTATTAACATTTTACCTGCTGAGCTACTGAGACTTGTTTCTGAGCGATTATTCAACTTCTTGGGTCACTTGTATCTGTCCTATTTAATATGACCATAGACGGCTGATGAGCGATATTCTGGATTGTGTAGCCCCAAGCATTGTGAATTTGGGGTACTGCTGGCAGACTATTTTTATTTCAACACTGGACTGTGTCTGCCTTGCTTTCAGTGGAGCTGTACTTTGTTAGCTGCACCACTGCTATTTTCATGTATCTACAGTCCAACTTTGCCCTCTGAAGCTGCAGTAATTTTACAGAAAACTTTTGGGATGGCCATCTAGTTAATATGTATTTTTGGCAACATTATGATAAACGTATTCAACAATTTCAGTTCAATATATCATTTTCTTTTTTTTTTTTGTTATTGATTCAGACTTGTGTTCCAGTATTACATGTGATACCTATGTACTAAAATGCATTTTTATGTACAGAGTACATCTGTTTTGAATAATCTTTAAACTGTAATATTCCTTTTACATTTTTATTTTAATATATTATAATACTTCATTTTAATTCTTTTACAAGTGCTCATATATCATAACTTCTTTGTTCAAGAATTCTGGACAAAGTAAAACAAAAATAATTGGGGACAAAGGCCAACAATAAGGGACAGTTTTAAATGCTATTCTACTTCACTTACAAAGTTAATAGAACAACATCTTTTCCATCAACATGGATCTTTAGTACAGCTTTAATGTCTGACATAACATTATAGACTTGAACAGTTTACCACAAAAATAAAAGTTTTATAAGGAACAGGACAAAAATATAAGCCAAACCCTGGGACAATAAAGCACCATTCAAAGGCTTAGAAAACAAACAGTCAAAGTTGAAGATGAACCTATGCACAGAATGCTTAAAATGCTATTGAAAAAGTGTGCCTCATGCAACAGCTATGTCAGGAAAAGATGTGATGCATTAATAGCCATTCCAGCACTTGGCCTTGGTTTTCACACCAAGAATCAGTTTCTTTAGTGTATTCTGTGTGAATCTTTAAACACTATAGCCTATACTGGAAAAATACAGTTCATGCACAAAACTGATCATGATCCACCGGATTCATGAACAGTCCATGCAAGAAGTCTATTCTTGGATGGACTGTTCCATGCAGGAATACAGCAGCAGTGCACCCTACATATTAATGAGGGCGTGCTGCTGTATTCCTACACCTACACGATCCATGTACGAGTGCATGGGGTGTATATAAGTCCTGCATGGACACAAACACGGCACTTTCAAACAAGGAAGTAGCATAATATTAGAGCCTGGTTCTAATATTATGCATTACTTCGGTGTCCGCGGACAATGAAATGTAAAATTGAGCATGTCAGTGTCTTTGGACACTGAAATAAGGAAAAGAAAAAGCACACAATCCCTAAGGAGTAGCCCGCACAGTACACAACTGCCCCCAGAATGGTCAGATCCCTGCCCCGCATGCCTACAACCTGCTGATAAATATATGTAATAATTTAATATTTCTATTTATTTTTTTTTTACAATGAAAAAGAAAGTTTAAGCAGAGTGCAGCGCTTTGCTCAGCTCAGCTTAAATGCTGTTTGAGAATTAAATAGAACTGTGAAGGAGAAACCCTCGTTGTTGATGGAGCGTAGTGGTTAGAGCTCTGGTTTAGCGGCAAGACATGCACAGTTCAAATCCCAGCTCTGGCAAATGTAGTTTGTGTGTGGAAGCAGTTGTAAATAAAGGTTTATGAAATGGAATGATATTTGTAAGTCATATGCCTCACGTATGGTAGCGTAGGGCTGGGAAAATGCCATATGGAAATGTAAAAAAAATTTTCTATTTTTTATTTAAATAATTGTTTGTGGCCAGCTAAGCCTGCTGCAGCTCTGCTGAAACTAGCTAAGGATTGCTTAAGCATGAAAATATAAGCAATCCATAGCAACTGTAAGCTTTGCGGTGTGGGAAAATGGCCTTATTTAAACCGCACAGGTGAGAATAGAGCCATATCTCTTCGAGTTTGATCAGGGCAGCAACAATGTCAAGCGTAGGAAAGGGTATTCACTTTCGGCGCAATGCTGGGGCATCCAGGAGTCCACGGTCATGGTTGGACTCCTTATCAAAGATCATGAAGCTAGACTGCTGCAGGGCCAGTACCAGGACTCCCAGTACAAACTGGTGGCCTGGGACTGTCTGGCACGTGATCTCACCAGTGCCACTTTCCCCGAACTGGTGAGCAGGTGCATCATCCCTATGATGACCTAAAGCGTAGGAGGGGTGAGCTCTTGGCCCAGTGGATCCAAGAGGCATGAGCGGAGGACATCGCAGAAGTTTGTAAGTATCCAGTCTGTGTATTTGTAAATAATTATTTAAAAATTGTATATGTTACTGTATAGGTGTGCTTAATATGTGTTCTTTCCCCATACAGCTGCTGATGAGAGGGCTGCGAATACTGATGCCCATGCACAGGGCTTGGTCCGACTGCACCGAGAGTTTCGGGAGTACAGAAATATTTATAATATCTGCTGTAATAAATCAGAAATAGTAAAGGTAGTACTGTATGTATATATAATTGTACTCTACCTGTACTGAATAAATGCATGTGTCAGGCTGCCGGTGTTAGAATTCAGTAGTGCCAGGTGCTGTGTAAAAAGAAGTTATGTACTTACCATAACGTTCCATGTGAGTTGTTTATGTCGCCTTTATCCTCACTGATGGGTTCGGAGCTGATCCTTGGCTCCAACACGGCCGATAGCAAAGCTCAAGGTTTGCCAGTAGCTCGAGACCAAGCACCTTATCCCACAATGCATTGCTGGAATTACCTCAGATCTTGTTTGCCACGAGTATATATACCCTTTTATTTATTTCTTTTTCTACAAGGAAGCACTTCCCAAAGGGTAGGTAGGTTATAGGTTAGTGTACTAACTACTGCCCTTGCGAGCCATTTTAAGCTTAGCCAATTATCCCTTGTGAGACTCAAACCCTGCACTTTGTGTTTGTAAGGCAAACACTGTAACCATTAGGCCACCCAGGGGAAGAAGAAGTATTGAATAACCAGGATGGTACCAGCCTCTAAGTCAACTGTCAGCCAGGAGGGGAAAGGAGTGAGGGATGTGAGAATAAAGGTGAGATAAACAACTCACATGGAACGTTATGGTAAGTACATAACTTCTTTATGTGAAGTTGTTAAATCTCGCCATTTATTCTCACTGATGGGTAGCGTCCCTAGCACCCTCAATCTTGGGTGGCTCATGGGAGCACGTTTTTCAGTACCGTGGAACCAAAGGAAGACCTGTTCCTGGAAGCATACCTCTCAACCTGGAAACATCAAAAATCTGGACAAGGCCCATGAAAAATAGGTACAAATCTGCACTGATTAGCATAAAAGTTGCATACATAATTACAGAACCCCGCCCACTCCTATGGAATTGTGGGATAGCAGCTTTCAAATGCAAACTGAAGAACAGACAACCAAAATATGGCATCAGAGTCCCCCTGCAGCCATTCCAATGTCCCATTACCAGGCTACTTCACCCCAGTTACCATAAACCCTAATGTGCATACTGCTTTGCTTCTACAATGATTATTTGGAGTTTATATTTACATTTTATAGCACAATGCAGAAACAGTAATAGACATCTGCTAAACAAAGCAATACTGTCTCACAATGAAATTAGACTGACTGCCATTTCAGCTTTAGAGAAGGACTGCCATTAGCTGAACAGAGAATGCATTTGCAGGCAAAGTAAAACAGCTGTAGAGACTCTCTGCCAGTTTCTCTCACTCACACATACCTTCAATTCTCAGCACAAAACCGGACATGTTTCAGTTTAAGCAAATTGACTGCCCATAGCATTAGCTTCAGAATTACTGCCAAACTACCGTGTTTCAGGTTTCAGCAAGCAAAGTAAAACAGGCTTAACAGAATGCATTTTAACAGAAAACAAAGTTAGCACACAGTTTTAAAAATCACTGCATCAGTACTCAGTATTGAAAATACTGTAGCACAATGCCACATAATCCTCATGTACAAAAACTGAAACATGGCTGGATTGAAAAAAAGTTAGTGCAATATGGTTTTCTAAACAAAATATTGAAAAGGGCAGCTGGTAGAAGGCCCAAAGAAGGCACATAGACAAAATGAATGGGGGGTTCTAGAATTTAGTGTTCTTTCCACCTAAATATCACAATGATCAATGCCACTCATGTCAACCAAGTGTGCATTAGCTCAAGTGTAGTTGGAACACTATAACCATTAGTTGTACAGGTCACTAACAAGTTGCACAAGTATCACAGTTACTCAGCTTCACTCACTCAAGAGGTGAAGTTCATCACATTTCAAGTCGGCATTTATCACAACTCAAAAACATTTTGGCTATTATGACACCATCCCCTGAACTACATGGTACCAAATAAGTGGACTGCTCATTTAGTGCAAAGGGTTGATATAAATGCATCCCCTTGCTATTAACACAAACTATATGTAATGTGTCCTTATTACAGACATTTCTGTAAATAGCAATGCATTCCCTTGCTATTAACACAAACCATATGTAAATGTGTCCTTATTACAAACATTTCTGTAAATATAGGCCACCCAGACCCTAGGCACACAAAGATACAATATGCACAGATGGGCTAATACTGCGCCAAGCTTACATATAATCACAGAATATCAAACAGTGATCATAGTGTTGGGAGTGGGGCAACATCATCACAGACATCCACCCTGTATAACCAGGGCTTTCTCCTCATATGGCCCTATCCACACGTCCACCACTTCACACACAGGGACTTTGAGTAAAGAGAACTTTATCTCCACAATATAGCTTATTAAACTGTTTTTTCATTTAATTAGAAGTCCACGTGCACCACCAATTAAAACACAAACAAGTACATCTTGTAGCATAGCAGCATGGTAGGATCTGAAACTGCATCATTCCAAATAAATCACAGCACGGCCATATGAACAGTGAGACACAACATTTCAAACACAGATGGCACCAGCAGATGATTAAGTGCTGTGTTACAAATGCACTTCCACGTTTTTATACAATTAGTTTTGCTGTTGGGTGAGATTTTAATAGTATTATTATTTTGGCATAAACTACAATCGCAGCACTACCACAACTACAACATGATAAAGACTATTGCAGACTTTAACACCACAACAGTAAGTTCTACATATTTTTTTCAACCTGCAATCACTTGCATGATGTGCCCCAAATCCAGCATTGCACATTAACAAAACAAGATTTACAAATGACAGCTGTCAAGGATAAAGGCTTAAGTTGGAATGCCGCCACATTAAAATTAAATTTAACTTGAAAGTAAAACAGCACTTAAGCATGACACATTCCATCACTATAAAGTACAACTTACACCTAGAAATACTGAGTGTTATTTTAACTACTTATTAAAGCTGCAGTTCAACACTTCTGAGGTGTAAAAATATCTCAGCACTCTTCAATAGCCGTTGAAGCCAGAGAAGAATACAACTTTTTTTTTTTTAACAAGTAGAAAACCTGGACTTAATCAGAGTGCATGCCTGAAAGTAGGTGTGAGTGAAACATGTCTGAATGAATAAGAATTCCCTGAGACTGGGGGAAGCATCCTCATCCCACTTGAAAATTAGCCTTAATTCAAAAGTAGGAACTACATTAGAATCATAATTTATCAAGTTTTTTGCACATGCTCTCAATTTCCAAGTTTACATACAGGATACAACTCCTTATACCACAAGGCTCAATGGAGGCAAGACACAGCACACTGCCTGCAATTCTTCTGGTAAGTTGTTCTGGGACCAAAAAAACCTCTGAACAGTGCTACACACAAAACCTATCTTTTTTCTCCAAGGTTACGCATCTGAGGAGTTTTACACACACACACACACACACACACACACACACACACACACACACACACACACACACACACAAATACACACTCTTCTGTCCTTACCTGCTTGAGTAGTTTGTTCGGCTTGACGGACAAACTACAAGCCCTTCTTCTGTTCATTCGCACAATTAATCCTTCCTCCTAGTGTTGCTGCCCGGCCGCCGCCATAATTCCAGCTGTTTCAGGTGAACTGCTCAGCTTTCCTCCTAATGTTGCTGACTTGCTGCCCGGCCGCCGCCATTAATCGCGGCTCGAATTCCCGCCATTTCAGCCAGCCAGAAATGATGATGTGAGCTCCTTGAGCTCAATTCCGACTGGCTGGTAGCCTGGCGGAGCTGACGTCAATGCGCACGTGGTGACGTCAGCTCCGACAGCGTGAAAATTTTAAAAATGTAAAGAAAAATCGGAAATGAAGGGGTGCCACTCGGGAATCATGGCACCCCTTCATTTGGACCCCAAAACTCGGTAAAAAATGAGTAATTCGGAACGGTTGGGAGGTCTGCCTGGAAGCCTTATCTACTTTGTAATGTGTGATAAAGGTATGAGGCTTAGACCAAGTGGCTGCAGCACAAATATTGTCAAGGGGCAATTTAGCTTGAAAGGCAGAAGATGTAGAAACGGCTCTGGTAGAATGAGCCTTTAGGTTTGTGTGTCAATTGCTTGCTTGCATTCACATAAACAAAGGATATACAATCTGATAACCATTTAGATAGGGTTGTTTTAGCCACTGGATTACATTTTCTGGCTTCCGAAAAGGATACGAAAAGTTGATCTGATTTTCTAATATCCTTAGTTCTGTCAAGATAAAATCTGAGCTGTCTGTGTACATCAGGTTTGTGCAGCATGTATTCCAATTTGTTAAAGTGGATGGGAAAAAAGACTGGCAACTCAATGACCTGATTGATATTGGATTCAGAACAGACTTCAGGCAAAAAAGAGGGGCTTGTTCTGAGAGATGCTCTATCAGCATGGAAAATCATGTAAGGAGGCTTGACAGATAATGCTTGAAGTTCTGACACTCTGCGGGCAGAAGTAATAGCTACTAGAAATATAGTCTTCCAGGACAAATATTTGAGATCACAAGAAGATGCTGGTTCACAAGGGGGGGGGGGGAGAATAATTTGAGACAGCATAAAATTCAAATTCCAGGGAGAATAAAGGATTTTGATAGGAGGTCTCATGTGAAAAGCACCTTTAAGAAAAGCCTTAGATAACTTATGGCCCATAACATTCAACCCATCGAATCCCAGGTGGAAATTTGATATGGCGGCTAACTGGACTCGAGCTATGGCAGCTGCTGCTGCTCCTTTAAAAATCTTTGTCAAAAATTCTAAAATGGACGATAGAGGAGCTTGGAAAGGGTCAATTTGCTGTATATTGGCCCAAATTGAGAATCTGTTCCACAATGCGGTACAGTTTCTTGGTGGATGACTTGTGAGAAGACAAAAGGATTTGTCTTGTATCATCTGACAGCGAATGAAGCCTGGCAATTAGGGGAAGTGGATTAGCCAAGCAGTCAGTTTTAGGGACTGCAGTGAAAGATGGAGGTCTCCTGATGGGTGTGTCAGAAGGTCCGGAACTGGGTCCAGAATCCATGGATCCTCCAGAAGATGATGATGATGAAGGAAGGGGAACCAAATCTGTCGAGGCCAGTAGGGGGCTATGAGGATAACTGTCCTTGCCAGCGACTTTGCTTTCTGTAAAGCCTTGGGTATCAATTGAATAGGTGGGAATGCATATAGGAGACCCGGAGGCCAATCGTGTACGAGTGTGTCTCTCGAGGAATGTCCTGGAGGTGGCATTAGGGCAAAGTAGCTTCTGCATTTGGTATTGATGTGACTGGCAAAGAGGTTGCAGCAAGGCTGGCCCCATTTGTGGAAAATCAAATCTGCAACGCGTTGGTTGAGAGACCACTCATGAGGCAACAGTATTGCCCTGCTTAGCTTGTCCACTATCACATTGGATTTCCCCGGGATGTGCATTGCTATCAGAAAACCGTGGGATGACACAGCCCATTGCCATACCCTGAGGGCTTCTCGACAAAGGGGGTAAGACTTGGTTCCGCCTTGTTTGTTCAAGTACCAGACCACTGACATGTTGCTCATCTGAAATGCAATTGTCCCTAGAGGAAGAGAGTCCTGAAAGTACTGCAACACCAGAAGTACCGCTCTCAACTCCAGATCACTGATATGCAGATGTGACTCTTGGTCCGTCCATATGCCTTGGGCAGTCTTTCCCTGAAAATGCCCCCCTCACCCTATCAGGGAAGCATCCATGGTCACAGTGGCTACTGGGGGGGGGGCAAAGGGTCTTCCGATTGTAACATGAAGAGACGTCAACCACCACCGAAAGTCTCTCTTGCAAGAATCTGTAATGAGAACCATGTGGTGCATCAGTAACATTTGGTAAGACCACTGAGCGAAAAAGAGCCATTGAAAGATTTGCATATGCATCCTTGCGAGTGGCACACCAGGATTGCTGCCGCCATCGAAGCTAGCACCTTCAAGACCTCTGCTGCTGTAGCTTTGTTCTTTGACACCAGTGAGATGACGTGTTGGCGAAGAAGTGAGACTCTTTCGATTGGAAGATGTAGAGTGGTGGTTGAGGTATCTAACTCTGCTCCTATAAAAACGGTATGCTGCGATGGCAATAAGGCAGACTTTTCAAAGTTGATTGTAATGCCTAATTGATGGCAGATTGTCAGAGTACATTGTGTTGCCTGAGTCAATTGATGCCTGGTGGTAGCAGTGAGGAGCCAATCATCTAGGTATGGAAACAGTTGGAATCCAAGATGCCTCAGGTGAGCCGTGACCACTGCCATGCATTTGGTGAACACCCTGGGGGCTGTAGTGAGACCAAAGGGCAGGGCTCGAAACTGGTAATGATTGGCTCCCAGCTGGAAAAGCAGGTAACCCCTGGAGTGTCTGTTCATCTTTATGTGATAGTACGCGTCCTTGAGATCTATGGAGCACATCCAATCACCTTTCCCTAGGAAGGGAAGAATGGACTGAAGTGTGACCATTCGGAACTTCTCTTTATTTACAAATTGGTTGAGTCTGCTGTGGTCCAAGATAGGTCTCCAGTCCCCTGTTTTCTTTGGTACCAAAAAGAATCTTGAGTAAGTTCTGAATCCAACTTGGTCTGCTGGGAATGGTTGGATGACTCTTTTTTTCTAGCAATTTTTGGACCTCCACAATTGCTTGTTCCCTGAGACTGGATGGAACATCTGGGATTCTGTTTACAGGAGTAGGAGGGGAAGAGAACGGTATGAAATATCCTCTGGAAATGATGCTTTGTACCCATGTATCTGATGTTCTGTTTAGCCAGGCTTCTGGGTACAAGGACAAGTGACCCCCGACTACCTCCAGAGCCGGGCCTCCTTTCAGGAGCGCTGGTAGGGCTGACCAGAGAACTGGCCTCTGTCACCCTGCTGCTGTGGACCTCCTCTGCTGCGCGGGCAGCATCTTCCATTATAACCCCTCCTCTGCCTCTAGAGGGGATCTCTCCACATGCGTCCTGAAAGGCTCCCTGTGCTTTTCGGAACCACATTTTCCCGCCCCTAGGGCCCTTGGGATAGGGCTGAGTAAAGGTAGAAAAATGAACTCCAACGGCAGATAGGGTCTTCTCTTCCTGCTCACACCTGGTTAAAGTTTCCTTTACTTTAGGCCCAAACAGTGATGAGACATCAACCGGGGTGTTGATAAAGGAAGACTTAAAGGGCTCCCCTAAGGAACAGAGATTCATCCAGGCTCGTCTCCTCAGAGCAATGCTTGAACTAGTGGCTCTACTCGAACCATCAGCTGTATAAGATATGAGAAGCATTGACGAGTTCACAACCGAGTTTAGGGTAGTGAGCTGTGTGTTGACTTTGTCGGCAACCCCTGCAGCTACCATACCCTGGAGAGTATCTCCTAGCTCTCAAAAAGAAGTACAAAAAAGTTTTTTAAAACTTGCGATTTAGCAAAAAATGGTCCGAGCTGACTGGATCACAGAGATCTCTCTTGCCGTGGCAAACTACACCTGAGGTAATTCCAGCAGTGCATTGTGGGATAAGGGGCTTAGTCTCGAGCTACTGGCAAACCTTGAGCTTTGCTATCGGCCGTGTCAGAGCCGAGGATCGGCTCCATACCCATCAGTGAATAAACGTTGAGATTTAACAACTTCACATTACAGAATTTTGTAGCAAACAAGGTACTACTGAGGAGATAAAGTAGGATATGTATTAGGCTGTCTGAAAGAACCTGCTATAAAACTGCTGTGTCGGGGCTACTTTAACAGGTACAAATGAGAAGCAATCCACCTGTGCAGATCAAGCAGTAATACTAACTGTGAATTTCTGAGTTATAGAAAGTGTTACGTCAAAAATAATAAAGATGACTACTACAAACTGCTCTCTTTCATTTGTCTTGTATTTGAAAAGTACAAATGTGTAGCTGCTGCAGCATGCAGTAACAGAGGTGAAGTGATGTAGCACTGTTCGTCTGCACAGTTCAGAATGTGGATCTGAAACAACTGACAAAATGCAAAAGTAAATATTTTCTTCAGTAATGTCTTGTACTATGTTCCTGCCAGCATTGCCTTGTGTTAACCTTTGCATTTCAGCTGTATGTACTCCTGAATGTACAGCAATGTGCGAGACACTCAGAGGTGCAGAATGCAAAAGTAGAGTGTGTTGACTTGATTCTAAATTGAGGTATGTTTTATTAAAATGTCCAAATGTCTAATTTTAATAATCTGCTCATATTGTGTAAACAGCAATAACAGGTTTTTGTTCTGATTTTTGCTGTAGTCATTATGGAATGCAAATAAAAAGACATTAGATAAAAAAGTAGTGTGTGTAGAAAAGTATGTACAACACAGAAATAACTCAACAGACACCACTTCCCCAGTAGCTCCGTCTGATAAGGACTAGGTTTGTAGTTCCCTTACACACA